>NW_015505778.1:175490-230521 GCF_001515645.1 Sinocyclocheilus grahami | reverse complement strand
TGTGGGTGTGTGTATATATATATATATATATATATATATAAATAAATAAATACAGGGCCAACCTTAGGGGGGTGCAACTGGTGCCCCACGCTTGAGGGGGCCCTGCAGCGATGGCGACACTGATCTTGCCATGCATACATATATATTTATTTATTTATATTTAAAATTACCTAACTAAAAAGTGAGCAATATTACATGTGTTTGAAAATAAAAAAATGTGTTCTACTGTCTAGGGTCTGCCATCAGGAGTTAAAGGGGATGTTATGAGACATAACATCCCCTCTTTTTTCTTGTTTTTACTTTTCACGTTTTTCCTTATGGTATTAAAAAGGGGGAAGGGGGTTCAAACCTTTGTCACTTTTTTCACTCCTGATAAGTTTTTTATCTTTCCATGCACAAGCTAGTAATGGGCTTTTGGTCATTGACTTGCAGAACGTTTTCTGCTTTAGTTAAATGTTAGTGGCTACTAGAATTCAGGGGGGCGCCGACACTGATCTTGCATACCCCTCAGCAAATGTGCAGTTGCACCCCTGCACACTAGCAACCGTGTAGCAACACGCCCTAGAGTTTTGCTTGGGCAAGCACTAGATAGACTTTTGGTAAAGTTTTTCACAGGCTCAAAACGATCTTCATGTAGTGGAAACAAATGAGCTCATGGCAGACATCCTCACTAATGCAAGCCAGATGTTGTCTGTGATAGATAGTTCCCTTCCCCCTACTGCTGTAATGTAAACAGCCCTGCCACACCCATGGAAAAACTGGAGAGCTCCTGGAATTCTGACAGTCAGACGATGCATGTGGTCCTGATCAGTGCGTTTCTGCTCCAGCTCGCAGCCGTTCGGAGAACTAAATGTGCTTCTTTCTGCAAACACACAAAGATTAAATATAGCAGGCGGTTCTAGCAGTTCACGTTTGCTGTGTTGACTGTATGACTCCGATGTTGTGTAGTTTGGAAAAGTTTGTTTTTAAGGAGTTTTTACTGTGAATGTAAATTATGCTGAACTCTGGAGGAAAGTGAAACTCGTGAGTACGGTTACACATGCTTTTTAACTCTTTTCTGTCTCACAGTTTTCTGCACGTTGTTGCACTCCTTTAACTGTGAATCTTGAGTTGTTTCATGCATTTGCTACTGTGTACATATAAAAAAGCATTTTTCATCTTAAAGACATTTAAAGGTCTAAAGGATTAGCCTATTCTTAAATCCTTGAGAAGCTAATATAAATTTCCATTTGTGTTATTTCATAATTTGAATGATTTTACTGTTATTTTATTTTATTAACTTTATTTCAGTTAACAAGGCAACATTTCTCATTTTCATTTAGTTTAACTTTGTGAACTAACATAGCTAAAACTAAGACTGTAATTAATAAAAACGATATAAATATTTAAGAAGAACAAAAACTAATAGAAATGACAGAAACAACAAAATTGCAACAACTTAAAATTACATTTAAGCAAAACATTAAAGCGGAATGTATATTAAAATAGTAGGCCTATCTATAGTATCGCTATAGTAGTATCTCAACAATACTACATTCAATTCAAGTTTATTTGTATAGCGCTTTTCACGATACAAATCGTTGCAAAGCAGCTTTACAGAAAATTCAGTTTCTACAATATATTTAGTAGTAGCTTGTCAGTGGTGACTGTCAAATTGATGGCAAAAATGTACGGTAAAATTCGGTTAATGACGTAATATATGACACAAAATAACACTGGTGTAAAAAATTTATGTAAATGTCAAATGTAATGTCACGTATGTTGAAGCTTATTAAAAAATGTGGGGCAAAAACATAGGCTAAAATATTTTATTATTTGCAAACATGCTTTGTGTGTCTGTGCAAGCTGAATGTAAAGTGCATTGGAAATAAATGTGCTTTTGTCTTTTCTGTTACAGGACAGACATCTATGAAGAGGCTGTAGATGTGTGTCATATTTGGATTGAACATCTGGAAATTGTGAGGCGTTTCTCGCCAGAGGCCGTCACATGTCATGAGCATGGTCAGAGAAAGACTTTGTGTTTCATAGCAGTGTGTGCCTATGTCAGATTCTCCGTTACGTTTCTACAAGCTCAAGGGCTGATATGAATAAAGCAGCGTCGTGGTCAGAGGAGGAGGTCTCGCTCTGGCTGACCGATCAGGGCCTGCAGGAATTCTCAGAACCATTACGAAACTACGACGGACCGGCTTTGTTAAATCTTACGACGGATGACTTCAAGAGGTCACCCCTCTCCAGAGTCACATCAGACAGTGGTCATCTGCTCCTGGAAAAGATTGAGACTCTTAAGATCGAGCATCATATCGACGTCCACAAGAATGGACAGGCCGACGGGCACATGGTGTTGAATCATAACGGGAATGCTGGGAGTGCCGGAAAGGCTCACCGGAATGGCGTGGTGAATGGCTTCCACAAGGAACTGGTGCAGATTCCCATACCAGAGCCAGCTTCTCCGCGGTTTCCTCCTGAATGGGGAAAGACGGCCGTGGCTCTTGTCTATGCCTTATGCTGCTTCGTCTTGACCACCGTCATTATTTCTGTGGTCCATGAACGTGTGCCTCCTAAGGAGGCATCTCCACCGCTCCCTGACAAGTTCTTTGACTTTTTTGACCGAGTGGAGTGGGCTTTCACTATATGCGAGATCAACGGAATGATTCTGATGGTCTTGTGGATTATACAGTTGAGTCTCTTAAAACACAAGTGAGTTTTCGAAGTAGCACACACTGTGTATGTGAATCATTCATGAATGCTGTTTGTAGGTGGTTCTCATTACATAACCTGTAATGTCCCAGGCATATTTTACCCCAAATTCAAAAGAAATAAATAATATCTATTTAGCTTAATGAGGAGAATTTTTATACTTTGACATAATTGTCATGACAATTAAGCATTTTAGCTTAAATTAACAATAAAGTAATGAGAATATTTTATTGCATTACAGTAATAAGTTGTGCTTAATTGTTTATTTAAATAATATATTATTCATGAAATTCAACAGTAATCAGAAGAAAAATATAATTTCTATAATTTCTTTTTTTGCATTTTAGTAATGAGACAATAAGACAATTACAGTAATACAAAACATGTAAATTATAGTTTTGTCTGATTTAAAATATTTTTGTAACAAGCACAATTTTCACAAAAATATCATTAATGTAATGCAAAAAGTTATATTTTCATATGCTAACTGTTTTATGAATTACATATTATTTAAATAATATAATTTTTGTGACAATTAAGCACAGTTTTCAATAAAATTATTATTAATCCAAGAAAATATTATTCTCATTACTAATTAAAATAAATAAATATTTTGATTATTGTTTTCTGAATTAACTAGTTTAAATAATATTTTCATAATTAAGTACACATTTCACTTAATCATTACAATGCAATGAAATAAACAATATCTTTGTTACTGCAATGCAAAAAATATGAATTATATTTTAAATTATATTTAATTAATTTTATATTAATAAACAATATTTAAATAATATTTTTGTCTATTAAGCACAATTTTAATCATTACCATAATACGGGACACTGATTCTCATTACTGTAATGCAGTAAAAATTATTTGAATGGTATTTTGTTCTCATAGCTGTAATACGAATACAATATTATTTAAATGACACTTGAGCATAATTGTCCTTCATATTGTCATTACCATAATGCAAAAACATATTCTCTTTACTGTAATGATTGAAAAAAACAAAACAAGAATTGCTGTATTTCTTTATTTAATCATCATTGGGAATCATCATGTAAAATGTCTGGATGTCACATTATGGTAATGAGCATTCAAGAGGAAAATGTGCTTGATTGTCGTGACCGTACTTTCACAATTCAAAACCTTAATGAATAGACCAAGTCTTATATCTTGTGACAAAATGTGACTTGCTTGGACATGTGAGACGCACCCTAGTAGTACTGTGGTTAAAATATTAAACCACCACATCTGCCTTCCACAGATCAATTGTTGGCCGACGCTTCTTCTTCATAGTCGGGACGCTCTACCTCTACAGGTGCATCACCATGTACATTACTACTCTTCCAGTGCCTGGCATGCACTTCAAATGCTCTCCTAAGGTAAATACAACATAATCTCACTCTCCTTTCCCATTCTCATATTACTTGTTTACTTTTTAACGCTGTTAAACCTTATAATCAGCACAAATAACATTGTTAAGCAGGCAGGCTGGTTGGCCAGTTAAAGGAATAGTTCACCCAAAATATTCTAGATACAATGGAATGGAATGGAAGAGGATAGTGACTCTCTTTAAATCTTAAAAAATAATGAAAAAGTATCATACAGACTTTATGGATGATGTATTGCATATTTTCTATGAATTCAATTTTCATCCCAGAACCTTTATTCCGGTTTATTCTGTCTCACAGGATAGGTTAGGTGACCATCTATGTTTTGAACAGTTGATGTAAAGTATTCGTGACTGTTCTATAAATGTCCTCAGAGCAGAGGTCACAAAGGGACATATTTCACGTTGCACCGAGAAGCCGTTCATGGAAAATGGGAAGTGTGCTATTTTCAACTGTTTTCCCTGTCCATATGTTCTGGCAAACCACTTATATTGAGAATCGGGATAGTGTCAGAAAGAAGTTGACAGGTCGTTTTTGTACTTAATTTGTTTTCACATTACTTTTATGGGATTCAAATAGAAATATAGGTTTTTAGAAAAAGCTTAAGCATGGAGGTCCAGTCCTAAACTTAACACTCAGTAAGGAGTAAGCAGATTGTGATTTATTTTTATATATTACTTAAAGCTGCAGTCCGTACATTTTTTTGGTTAAAAATGATCCACAATCAATATTTGAGCAAGTACATAACCAGCCAGTGTTCAAAACTATCGCCTTACTTTAGCCCGATTCACAACAGTTATCTTATAATAATGTTTTCTAATTTGAGTGGTATGGGTAGGTTTTCGCGGGAAATTCGAGCGTGCTGCTGCGTCATTGCTGTAAACCGAAAGAAGTTGTCCCGGCTACTAGGCTATAGCATGTGAGGATCCTGCAGGTGGCGGATCGTTTATAGCCTTTTCTCACAGCAGCCAGAATAATTAAATGTATCATTCTGATGGCGGATTGTAATCCAGAAAGGATTATGTGTTTATGAAACACATGTGAATGAAATTAAATTATTTTCCAGTTATAAATGTGCTTCTGATTACAGATCGCAATATACGGTGAAAATTCTTATTTGGGTCATATTCCAAGAAGTATGCTAGAATCTGTGAAGTACAGTAAATATCCACACCGGTGACTGACTGCCACACGTACTCTTCAGAACATTAGATTCATCCGCGCTGGAGCCGTGCCGCCGCACAACCCACGCAAGGAAGATAATTCCGCACACAACTGCAATTGCAGGTTTTCAAACAGAGATGGCGACAAAGAGGCAAAACTTACGGACTGCAGCTTTAAACTATATTTTTATGACATTTAAGCACAATTTCACTAAAATGATCATTAATCCAACAAAATATTATTCTCATGTAATGCAAAGAATTAAAAGGATATTTTCTTATGAGTAAAATATTGTTTAAGTAATACTTTCATGACAATTAAGCACAATTTTCACTTAAATGATCATTACCGCAATGAAAGAAAATATTATTTTTGTTACTGTAATGCAATATTTAAAAGGTATTTTGTTCATATTACTTTTATATGAATAAAACGTTATTAAAATAATATTTTAATGTCAATTAAGCACAATTTTCACTTAAATGATCATTACTGCAATGAAAGAAAATATTATTTTTGTTACTGTAATGCAATATTTAAAAGGTATTTTGTTCATATTACTTTTATATGAATAAAACGTTATTAAAATAATATTTTAATGTCAATTAAGCACTATTTTCACTTAAATGATCATTACCGCAATGAAAGAAAATAATATTTTGGTTACTGTAATGCAATATTTAAAAGGTATTTTGTTCATATTACTTTTATATGAATAGAACGTTATTTAAATAATATTTTAATGTCAATTAAGCACTATTTTTACTTAAATGATCATTACCGTCATCCAAGGCAATGTTATTCTCATTACTGTAAGTAATGAGACAATTATTTTAATGATGCTTTGTTCTCTTTGCTTTAATATGAATAAAATATTATTAAAATAATATTTTTAGGGTCGTGAATATGCCTGGAAAGTTGATACGAAAATTCATTTTATGATTGTGATGTTAGCGAGTCAATTTGATCTGCAAATTTCATGTATTAAGACTGACCCTATTAGGTTTTAAGTTTTAGATTTATGCTTTTTACATGAAATGTACACTGTGTTGACAGCATACATTTTTATCAGTTTGTGCATGTGAATCAAACCCCTACTGGAAAATGCGCGCGCACACACACACACACAAATAAATAAATATTTAAAATATAAATTCACATTTTTGTGGAAAACAAATGTAAAAAAAAATAGATCAAAATTAAATCAAATATTTAATTAATATAAGGGTTAATATAAGGGTCAAATAAGGGTTAAATAAGAAAACAATGTAAGTAAGTGTCAGAAAATGGCAAATAGTGAAATCTATGGAAATTTGCTATTTTCTTCATAGAAATGAATAGGGAACTATTTTCCCTATCAGTGGGAGTCTGCATGTACCGGAAAAATTTGCAATATTATTGTGAAATGAAAGGATTTTTTTTAGAGTGTAAGTCCTCTAGTGTTGCCATGCTGACAGTCCACTGGTGTGACTCGTTGTGGCTGATGAACACGCAGCGTTAAAGGCAGGAAATCCACACCACGGGACCTGCAGGAAACACGTATTATCAAGCAACTCTTTGACTCTTGTTAGAACCTGTTTTCCTGTTGTATGCAGTTGCTGAAAGCCAGACAAAAACACCAAGAACTTTGTTTATTAGGAGCCGGTGTTTGCTTTTATGTCAAGTCTCAAAGGGGTTATTTGTTCATTTAAGCTCTCGACATGAACACATGCTGAGTTTGTAAAAACAAAATAGGACAAGCAGTGTATGGAAATTGGTTTAAGGAATTATGGGAGAATGTCATGATGCTAATGCTTGTTTGTTGTTTCTGGCAGCTGTATGGTGACTGGGAATCTCAGATGCGGCGGGTGATGAAAATGATCGCAGGAGGAGGTCTGACCATCACAGGCTCTCATAACATGTGTGGAGACTACTTGTACAGCGGCCACACAGTCATGCTAACCCTCACTTGTCTCTTCATGAAGGAGTGTGAGTAACTCTGCTGTGAGGAGAGATTTGAAACGACACCATCCTCTAGTGGACAGTTGAAACACAAGTTTTGATTATACAGCTGTACCAAAAAGTATTTGGATATTATGATGCGTTTAAAAGTGTAGGAATTGTATTGCCTTAGATGATTATGAGTTTTCAATTCCTGGCTCTGTTTGGATCAGATGGAACATAAGCTTAAAGTAGTAATGCAATATTTATCAACCAAAACTATATTTTATATGATCAATATTTTCAAATAAATGAGTGATTATGCAAATATATATATATTATTGTTACTGTTTTATTACCATGTTATTACTACATTTGCACCCTTTTTATTTCAGACTAATTGAAATGTATACATTTTACATGAACTACAGGAAACACACTCTGATGCAAGATTATTATTTTAATACTCAGGAAATTTTTATTAGAATATGTCTTTTGAAATTTATAAGAACATATGATTTGAGAATTTAAATTGAGAATCCATTACAATCGATGGATTTAAATTTATTTTAACTTATATAGTGTTTATATCATGATAGTCAAAAATATGAATTCAAAATAGTCTACATTTATGAAACCTACATTTTCCTTCTAACAAAACTCTATAAATATTACTCTAGAATGTTTGCAGACAAAATAGATGCATTATACTTGCATGAAGTTTCACTTTATCAGTGGTTCACTAGGGCCTTTAATAACTACTTTATTAACAATATTCAGTCCGAAAAGTATGTGAGATGTGGAAAAGAGGTTAAATATATTTTATTAAGTATTATATTAATAGGTATTTTTGAGACACAGAAAGCCTCAGTTGATACCTGGGTCAAAATGGACCCAAACCAAATGGTGTATCTGTATACATTTTACATGAACTACAGGAAACACACTCTGATGCAAGATTATTATTTTAATACTCAGGAAATTTTTATTAGAATATGTCTTTTGAAATTTATAAGAACATATGATTTGAGAATTTAAATTGAGAATCCATTACAATCGATGGATTTAAATTTATTTTAACTTATATAGTGTTTATATCATGATAGTCAAAAATATGAATTCAAAATAGTCTACATTTATGAAACCTACATTTTCCTTCTAACAAAACTCTATAAATATTACTCTAGAATGTTTGCAGACAAAATAGATGCATTATACTTGCATGAAGTTTCACTTTATCAGTGGTTCACTAGGGCCTTTAATAACTACTTTATTAACAATATTCAGTCCGAAAAGTATGTGAGATATGGAAAAGAGGTTAAATATAGTTTATTAAGTATTATATTAATAGGTATTTTTGAGACACAGAAAGCCTCAGTTGATACCTGGGTCAAAATGGACCCAAACCAAATGGTGTATCTTTTTTTTATGTATATCTCATGTATATCTCTATTTTAAATGTAAAATCTTATTTTTGAAAGTTCTAAAAGTTAGGCACAAGTTTAGTTCCTGTGCTAAAAAATAATAATCGGTAACACTTTATTTTAAGGTGTCCTTGTTACACATGTAACATGTACTTACTATTATAATAACAATTAGTTATGCATAATTACATGCAAGTAACCCTAAGCCAAACCCTAACCATATAGTAAGTACATGTAGTTAGTTAATATTACTCAGTACATAAATGTATAATTACACTGTAACAAGGACACCTTAAAGTGTAACCTAATAATTGTATGCTTTATCACTTACATTTCTCTTCTGTATCTACACGTATAGTTGTTCACTCTTTTAAGACATAACAGCATTGACAGTTTGGGCAGAAATGTGCTGAAATGCTCAATGCAAAAAAAACGTATTGGTCCTCAAAATACATTTTGAGTCGACTTTATGCAAGTTTTGCTTGCTGTCAGTAGATTTTTGCATTATTTCATTAGTTTTCTATTTGGTAGACTCAAACTGCAGTTTTTTTCTTGCATTAGCCTTGAAGCAAATAGTCTATAATCTTATGTTCTACATTATAAGAGTCCTGATTTCCTTGTTCCTCACAGATTCGCCTAGACGGTTCTGGTGGTACCACTGGGGCTGTTGGGCTCTGTCTGCAATAGGATTGTTTTGCATCCTTCTTGCTCATGACCACTACACGATTGATGTCGTCGTGGCCTACTTCATCACCACACGTCTCTTCTGGTGGTATCACACAATGGCCAACCAACAAGTACGTCTGTTTGTTTTGGCACAGCACACATGCCACAATTTCCATTCAGAGCTCTGCGTCAACTTGTTTTATTTTAACCTTCTTCATCTGCATCTTTTCTAGGTGCTCAAAGAGACATCCCAGACCAACTTTGTCACCCATGTATGGTGGTACCGATTTTTCCGGTACCTGGAAAACAATGTTCCCGCCGTCGTCCCCTGCAGCTACCAGAAGCCCTTCTCGTGGCAATCGCTGCATTGGGGCCATGTGAAGTACACACGGATAGACTCGGATTGACTAACGTGCAAATGCTCCATTTGGATGTTGGTCTCCAAAACATGTGCCCAAAGTGCCAGAACTAACCTGATCCCTTTAACTAACAAAACCAGTCATCCAAAGCATCTCATTCCTCTGTGACCTCACAGGATTGGTTTTGGATGTAAAACTTAGCACATATGGGGCTGAGAACAATATGGCTGTAGGAGGAACCATTGTCAGTGATTTTCTTCTCTCTAGTTGTGTTATTGGGCTTGTGTTGGCCTGTGGCATCATCTTGCATTGCACCAACAAAATTCACAAAAAAACGAGCCAGCAAACTAAAAGTTATTTATTTTCCAGAATAACATGACAATTTTTTCTAGTCATCTGCTAAATAATGCGTCCTGTCAGAGACGGTTAATATGAATATAATTTTAATTTTTTTGAACTTACTTACGTTGAGAGCTACAGAAGATGTTTATCGTTTGGATAATCTAATGCTCCTCAGTGCCTTAATAGTTCAGAGTGAACAGTGTTCTGGCGGTCAACTGTAGTAATGTATTTATGTTCATTCGAAGAGAATTTCAGTGTTTTGGACTTCATATTTGGGGTAGTCGTGCTGTAACTACCCTTTGCGAATTCATGTAGCACATATGCTTGAAACAGAGCTCACCTCGTTGCTCGAATGTAACAACTGTACTGTTTGTTCTGAAAGTGTATTTTCACGACAGTGTCAGTAATGCTAATTCCTTTGTCCATAACCATTTCTCTGATGTTGTTTTCGGAATGTATTTATTTCTGTTTTTGTTGTGTTATATTTAGTATTTGTCGCTGGAATCATTTTTTTGGCACGTTGTTTGTCTGTCGAACAGCTGGTGCTTTATGGCTCTGACTGAATGTTCTGGGTTTGACTGACAAGACGATGTGAACCGATCCATCCTTTCCACGAGCCAGAACAAATGATCTGTCCCATTGACCATCCAATGCAACAAGCTGCTATATTGTGATTTAATTGTAGGAGGTGTTCATCCATTGACAAACAAATAAATGACAAAATATTAGCACAAAACAGCTTTGCTTGATTATATTTACATTTAGTCATTTAGCAGACGCTTTTATCCAAAGCCACTTACAAATGAGGGCAATAGAAGCAATCAAAACCAACAAAAGTTCTGTGACAAGTCTCGGTTAGCCTAATGCAGTTCATGTACAAGGTATTTTTTATAATAAAAAGAAAACAAGAAGATAGAATAGAGAATGCTAGTGTTAGTAGTAAGAATAGAAATAGAATAGAGAGTGCTAGAGTTAGAGGGTCAATTGTAGATGGAAGAGATATGTTTTAGTCGTTTCTTGAAGTTGGATAAGGACTGCTTAGATTGAGTTGGGCAGGTCATTCCACCAGGAGGGAACAGTTAATGTAAAAGTCTGTGAAAGTGATTTTGTGCCTCTTTGGGATGGCACTATAATGTGCTGTTCGCCGTTGATTATTTGATTTATTTTTAAGTTACAGTATAAACAGTCTAAATTATTAATATTTGTCATGATCTTAAAGGGGTCATATGATGTTGCTAAAAAGAACATTATTTTGTGTATTTGGTGTAATGAAATGTGTTTATGCGGTTTAAGGTTAAAAAAACACATTATTTTCCACATACTGTACATTATTGTTTCTCCTCTATGCCCCGCCTTTCTGAAACGCGTCGATTTTTACAAAAATGTGCTCTGATTGGCCAGCTATCCAGTGCGTAGTGATTGGCCGAATACCTCAAGCGTGTGACGGAAATGTTATGCCCCTTATCATACTGTGATGCCGTGTCCCGGCCGGAGCGACGAGACAAAAACATTAAAACCCATTATAAACGAGGCATTTGTTGCATCCAGTGGGGACATAATTACAGATTATAATGACTTATACTGTCTTTTTACGCGTTGCATCGCGCCGCATAAACATAAAACCATGTCTGCATTTGTGATCTGAGAAATGACAAACTCTGCTACTCTACACTGCTCAAAACTCGCGTTTGAATCGTCAGTGGCAAATTCTTTAAATATAAAAAACGTACTTGCAGTCTGTGAGTCAGAACAGCCGGCATTGTAAGTTCAGTCTTCCGTTAAATGCACTGTAAATTAAATGCGCTCTGGAACAGTGTTGTAAATACAACTTAACCACTGATTTCTAGTTGTGTCATCTTTTGGAAGGCCAAACAAAGTAGTTTCGCTTTCACAACGAAATGGCGATGGCAGCAACAATACTACAGCGAGAATAAAAGTTACGCCTTCTTTCTTTGCGTGAACATTTGGGCGGTGTTATGCAAATCTTCCCACATCGTGACGTAGACATGTGGGGGCGTGTTAGAACGAGCCGTTTTAGGTAGGCGTGGTTAACCCTTAACTTTTAGAAAGAATATCTCTTTGGGTTTGAGACTTTACACACAGTCTTTGAAACTTTACAGATCTTCTTTATGCACCAAGAGCTTGTAACACTCTAAAGAGAAAGGAAAAATGTAAATCGCATCATGTGACCCCTTTAAAGAAAAGTTCATTTAAAGGCTCATTTAAATAGTTTGGTAAACAAATACTGTATATCAATTGTTTTATTTATACTGTAATGATTTCAATGTAAGATAGCCTCACATGGCACCATGAAATGTAGAGATTTTAGATCTAAGTAGTGCCACAAGTGTAAGCTAAGGCTTTGGGCTTAAATATGAATATAAATGTTTCGTTTTGGTCACATTATTTTATGGGGCACCAGCCAAGGAATTTCACCTTGACAGTAAAGAACAATCATGGAAGATTGTTGAATAGATAAGAATTACATAAATTAGAGGAAGTTGTAGTCTGACCAATCTGAAGGATTTGTGAGATATTGATAACTTGTAGAGCCTCTTACTGTATTGTCAACACAAGGAAGGCACAATTATAATAAAATGAGTTTTATTAACAAAAGGATAGACAAGAGTAACTAACAACTACTAAATGGGTATAATGAATGGATAAAGAGCAAAAGATTGATAGATGCAAGTGACTGAGTTGGATGTTACTATGGAAGTAATTAGGTAAACCTTATTCTCGATTCAACAAATCAAGAGCTTATTTGTTATTAATTAACATCAGCTATATAAAATCTAATGCAATAGATAATCATATACTGACAATACACACTAATTCCAACGGTCTCTTAGGAAGAGGTTTGGAAAGAGTGATATTTACATTCTACCTGGTCATGTCTGAGCGGTGATGTCTTCCACTTGTTGATCTGAGTCACGTTGCAGTGGGAAGAAAGGAGTTGAACCCGTTTCACAGTCTAGAACACGAAGCACTGGTGAACGATGAACTCCTGAGCACTGAGAAGGTCTTTGGTCTGGAAACACACAAACAGAGGAGCCTTGAAGGTGAGTGTTCTGAAGTCTGTGCTGAAGATCCAGGCAAACTGGAACACGCAGAGAGAGGATCACTGACAAGACGATTCTGACGTTGGTAGAGAAAATCCTGGCAGTCTGGAACACAAAGAGAGGATCACTGAAGAGAAGGTTCTGAAGTTGTGGCAGAAGATGGGGGGCACTAAGCTTGTGGTCATTGTTGCTGATGCAGTTTCCAAACTCCCCAAATGTGCTTCTTTCAGAACATCTTTGATTCTCCTTGGAATACTTTAGCGTAGCAGCTTAGCAACATAGAAAGAGAGATGACTCTTTCTTTTTCTCTGAGAGAAACTTTTAATCCTTCCTGAGAAGGAGGGATTTGCAAGTTGGCACCTTTCAAATCCAGCGTTTTGATTGGCTGAAGCTGTCGGAGGTGGTCATGGTATGGCTGTATAAAAAAGCTTTTAAAAATATAACTTTTTATTGTTATTATTATTTTATATTATTGTTACACCACTTGACATTTTTTGGAATGATTCAATCAAAATTTTTGTACTGAACTGTAGAATTTTTTTTTTAATGTAGAAACTAAAATTGATACAAGGATTTTGCATATCTAAAAATCTGACTGAGATTTTCTCCTATTTCTGGCATCTCTTTACTTGTTAGTGACTATATTTGCATATAGACCAATAATGTGTTTATTTCCAATAATCAGAGTACAGACTTAACTACAGAAGGATGCTCACATGCCCGTTTATTGCAATTTTATTGCAATTGTTATGATTAGGAGCTTAATCGCATCAATTTGATCGTATTGGGTTTGCATGAGGTAAAGTTTAATTGCAATATTGCCCAAATCTCATTAGAATTGCATTATGAGGGTGTATTTAAACGTCATTGTCCCAAACCATTTTATGTTCTGCAAGTGCTAAAGGCGATATATGGAGACCTGTACAGACGGGACAATGTGGTCCCGAGTGGCCCACACACACATTCAGGCGTGGGCGGCTATTTCCAGTACACCCTCTTTATGATCACCAGTAAAGGCTACATTAAACCGTCGATACAAGCCATCGTCAGTGGAATAGTCAAGGTATGCTTTACTGGCCTGCTCTCATTTAAAATGCATTTCTGATATGTTAACATATAAATGTGTACCCTTTGGATTAGTTCGTGTAAATGCCTTCAGCATGTCATTGATAATGTTTTCTACTCTGTGTATCAGAGCATTGATATAGCTCACAGGAATTTGAGACCTGGACGCATTTTCATAAATAAAGGGCAACTAGTTGATACATTCATGCATGAACAACCCTGAGGAGGAGAGAAACAGGTTTGTTTGTTTGCTAATATTGATCTAGCTGTATTGTAAAGGAACTCAAATCCCACCAGTGGCAGAAATCAGCTTTAATTATTAAAGGGATAGTTTGCGCAGAAATTAAAATGCTGTCATCATTTACTCACCCTCATGTTTCTTTCTTCTGTGGAACACAAAAGTATATTTTGGAAGAATGTCTGTAACATTCAAACTGTTTCGGGTCCTACTGACTTCCATTATAATTATGATTAATTATGATTCCAATTAATACAAAAGATAGTTGCCACACAACAGTCTTTATTTCAGTGACTACAATAAGATTTACAGTCAGAAATCAAATTACACAAATGCTCGTTTAAATTGTAAGTATAAATCTAAAAGTTGGAAGTTGCCCCAGGTTGGGGCAAGTTGTCACTTTTTTTTTTTTTTTACCCAAACTATGCTTTCATATTGTTGTATGTACACTCTAAAAAATGCTGGGTTATTTCAACCCAACTTTGGGTCAAATTTGGAGTAACCCAACTTTTGGGTTAAAAATTTAACCCAACAGTTGGGTTAGTCCATATTTGACCCAAAGTTGGGTTGAAACAACCCAGCATTTTTTAGAGTGTAACATTTAAATTTAGCGGTTTTATTAAGTGTTTTACATCTCATAATTGTGTTACAGTAAAATGTGATGACAGCTAGCCACAGTCTCTCCTAATGGTTTAATTGATATGTTTGTGTTAAAAACACTTAATATTAGTTACACATTAAACAACACTCATGTAACAGCTGTGAGTTACTACAGGTTAATTTCTGACTCTGTTTCCAACCCAGATATGAATTCAATACAGACAAGCAGATTGTCATCATGAAATTCACAGACCTGGACGGGGATGGTATGGGCTTGCTCAGGTATAAAAAACACCTTTTACTTCAAATAATTATAAGTTTCAGTGCAAACATAATAATATCTTAGGGATTTATTGGCTATGTATCTGCCCTCAGCTGGTTTGCTGTACATCCCGTCAGTATGAATGACACCAATCGCATGGTAAGCTCGGACAACCTCGGCTACGCCTCCTTTGCCTTCGAGCAAGAGAAAAACAAAAGGTCAACCTTTTAATTAGAGCCTTTTCCCCCTGAGCCCCATCATCAAGGTTAATTAATTGTCTTTATTAGTTGTAATCTACTTGAAGAGTTCACAAGGACATTTTGCCATTCAATATAGTCAATAGTTCTCCTGAGAATGCTCTAAACACGGAGGAAGTTTATTGAAGATGGATAATTAATGTTGTTATTATGCCAGATCTCTTTGCCCTATAAATTAAACAGAAGATACAATTTATGTTGCTTATGTCGGCAGTTATTTTTAATAGGCTTTTTGACTCGGGGACTACAGTATGAAAAGCTCAGCAGTTATGCATCACGGTCTGTTTACCTCCAGGGCCCTTTTGTAGCCGGCTTTTCCTCCAGTAATCTTGGAGATTCATCTCTCAACATTCGCGGCCCTGTCTGTGTGAACACCGGCAAGAAGTATGACTACCTTAACAGCTCCTGTCCCATTGGTGGAGTGAGTTACTTATCAACAGTGTTGTGCGCCATTTAGATTTACTGTAATTTACTTCGTTTTCTAAATGTGTCACACTAATTCAAATCTTCTTGGGCGGGATTGTTGAATTTGCAATCCAGTAAATGTATCTTTTCTGTCATTCCAATCCAAATTCCACTGTCCAAAAAAAATATGTAGTATATCTTTTTTGTTATATTTGAATATCATTTTTCTAAATATCTATATTATATATTATATATGTTGACCTTTTCAAAAACGTTAAAATTGACTTTGCCAATTCTTATGGTTACATAATTTGACAGGTAGATAATTATGGTTATGCTTTTTCTTGTGACCAGGGGATACTGATGGAGATCCTTTCTGGGATGAAATTAGAGATGCAGTTTTGGGACCCCCTTCCAACAAGACCACGGCTTGTCATCAGCCTAAACCAATCCTCTTCAGCACTGGGGAGGTATGAGGACAAGTAGAGCTCATAAAGAAACGGAATAACCTGATATACAATATGGTATCTTTTGTTATTATTAGCATAAGATAAGAATGTGCCAAAAGGGAAATTCGCTCCAGAATTGCCACTTTTTACACAGTACATGACGATAGGTAATGGCAAGTATTCATAACTCTTTTATTTGTTTTGAAATAATAACCGTGATAGTCGCTTCTGTGCAGATGGATTCGCCCCTCCCATGGCATCCAGCCATCGTGGACGTTCAGATCATCACTATCGGCTCTTTAGCCATAGTTGCAGTCCCAGGAGAATTTACGTGAGTTCTGTTAATTAGTATAAGGCCAATTAAAATAGGAAACTGTGGCTCTGTAACCAGCCAATATTGTTTACCCCAAATTGTCTTCTGTGTTCTAGTACCATGTCAGGAGAAGGATACGAGAGGCAGTCAAAAAGCTGAGAATTGCACATTCACTACTGGTAAAAAGTTTGGAATAATTAAGACTTTTTAATGACTTTGAAAGAAGTCCCTTCTGCTTACCAAGGCTGCATTTATTTGATTAAAATACAGTAAGAACAGTAATTTTGTGTAATGTAATTAGAATTTAAAATAACTATTTTCTATTTTAATATTTTCTAATATCTAATTTATTCCTGTAATGCAAAGCTGAATTTTCATCATCATTACGCCAGCCAGAAAATTATTTTAAATTCTTCTGATTTTGGTGCTTCATTTTGTCAGTTATTATTGGAGCTCAGTTATTTTTGCAGCTTGATATTTTTGTGGAAAATGCCATACATTTTTTTCTCAGGATTCTTTGACGAATAGGAAGTTCAAAAGAACAGTATTCATTTCAAACAGAAATCTTTTGTAATATTATAAATGTCTTTACTGTCACTTTCGATCAGTTTAATGCATCCTTGCTGAATAAATGTATTCATTTCTTTTTATTAATCTTTCTTACACCAAACCTTTGACTAGCAGTGTATCCCAGTTTATGCAAAAATATTAAGCAGCAAAAACTGTTTTTAACATTGATAAGAAATGTTTTAGCAAATCAGCATATCAGAATGAATTCTGAAGGCTCATGTGACACTGAAGACTGGAGTAATGATGCTGAAAATTCAGCTTTTTTTAATATTTCAAAAACAGTTTTCATTAAAAAATTTAATTATTCTAAATGTAATTCTTATTCGAAGCCAGTAGTCTACATATAGGGATAGTTCACCCAAAAGTGAAAACTCTATTAATACAAATATAATAAATTAATTTGTTTAAAGCTATGATCTGTTTTTAGAGGATTCCATTTTAAGTTGAATAAACATATATTTTGACACAAATATCAATATGTTTAGGGGGAATAGACAGTGGTGTATTTTGACATAACAGTCATTTCACATGATTTGCATAGGAGTTGGAGGTGAAAGAGTCTTTTGCTAATGCAGAGGTGGTCGTCGCTGGTCTGTGCAACATCTACACCCACTACATCACAACATACGAAGAGTATCAGGTATATACTGCATGCCTCAGTTTTAGTGAACCATCGACGCTTACAAAAACATACCGTAATATAGTCATGGTATTTACATGGTGCTCCAGGGTCAGTGATCCAAAATATATATATGAAGAGTTCAGATGCAAAAGCCTCTAAGTGCCATCTGAAATTTTCATCTAAAATGAGCATGACCTATATTTATGTTCATTTATTTCACTTTAATGGCATAGAAAAGGACCTATATATTGTCATTAAAGTAAAATCACTGAACCTAAACATAGGAGCCTGACAAAAATGCTAATTTTAGAAGAAAATTTCAGATAGCACTTAGAGGCTTTTGCATCGGAACTCTTCATATGTGTCTGTATTTTTCCTCTATCCTCACAGATCCAGCGATATGAGGGCGCATCCACTATTTATGGTCCTCACACTCTCTCGGCTTACATCCAGCACTACAGAGGCCTGGCCAGAGCTATAGCTCACGTAATGCTCTGGTGCCTTACAGTCATTTGTGACTTTTTGATGAACTGAAATGGCCTGCCTGATCTCATGAATGAATCAATTTTTCACAGGAAACAATTGGAGAGCTGCCTAAGGGTCCTGAACCCCCTTTCTTTGATGAAGACAAACTTTTTAATCAAGTGCAGGACCCAGTTGCAGATGTAGCTCCAGCTGACACCACATTTGGTGACGTTTTGCAGCAGGTTAACCCCATCTATAAAGTGGTAGGTCAATAATTCTGATGTACAAACAGTACAGTAAAGGTGCGGTCACTTTTACTATTGCTTGGAGCAATTTTGTGGACAAAATCAATCATTTCAATAGGAATCCACATGTTTGGGAGTTTCGCATGAGTGTGAAAAAGATCCCCGCGTGAAGATTTTGCTCTTGTTCAAGTTGGACATGTGAATTTGATGCGCTAACCATCATAACGCTGCTTGATTTGAATGCAACTTCTACGCTGTTGACAATGGACCTTTTTTGCATATGAAAAATGTGACTTCTCATTAAAACTGTCCTAGTGAAAGCTTACTATTATAAATTGGCAGGCTTCATGTGATTCATTTATTCTAAAGGGAGAAATTGCATCTGTCACATTTGTCGCTGGAAACCCAAGACACTCTGGAAATATTGTGAGTTCTTAAGTAGCAGTAACTGTACAGTAATCTCTTGCTAAACATGCTCTTTTATGCATGAGATATTACTAATCTGTGGTGATTATGATATCAGAGAGATAAGACATTTGTCACAGTGGAGAGGTTTCATAACGACACCAACTCATGGGAAATAATTCACACGGACGCATCGTGGGAAACAAGGTAATGTGTTTTCTAACGACAGTACAGTACATGCTTCAGAAAGATGCATTTTTTAATGCTTTTGAAATGTTATCATATTCGTTTGAATCCTTCAATAATTTTACTTTGAGGTTGAGTTAATAAAGCCATCTTAAAGCTGATGGTATCTTTCAAGGTCTATCCCCGATAAGGCAAACGCTGAATTAATCACTTATTAATTATATAGGCAGTTCAATCCTCGGGCTGAAATCCATGTGTGATCCCTAAAGGAATTCTAGATTAGACAGTCTGTACATTTATGTTGACATAATGCGTAAAGGTAAAAAACACAGTATGTCAGCAAAACTGGAACTGATAAAAGGGCATCAACGTTTTTAATTGAATGTTAATTTATTTGATATTAGTTTTCCAAATTCTGTTCAAAATTCTGTGAGCATAGAGACAGACCTGAGTTTTCGAACTGGGATAACATAAAAAAACAGTGAAAAACAGTGTAAAAATGTTAAATGATAATATTAATAATTAAAAATAAATATATACTATAATATGGACTCATTATGTATATTCAGGTTTCACTGGATTAAAGGACTTGCTGGCCGGAGTCAGTCAAAAGTGGAGTGGCACATCCCGCTCACGGCACAGACAGGAACCTACCGGATTCAACACTTTGGACACTACAAACAATTCACGGATAACAACACCATCACACCATACGTTGGCACTTCTGATGCTTTTAAAGTCACCAGAAGCTTTTACTACTATTGATCAGTGTATCACTGAGAAAGAACACTAGACACAACGCTGACAGATATTAGCTGCTCGTAAGGCAGTGCTCAATTAAAAACATCAATCTGTAACTTAATGTTGTTGTTCTTTACACTGTCTACATAAGTGAAACATTCATACAGCAAGAGTACTAAAATGTCAATACTGGTTTCTAAGGTGAAGTAATTGTTTTGTGAAGTATTAAACTATCTATAAAACTGCTGCAATAGCTCCTGTTTATATTTTATATATTTAAATCAAGTTTTTTGGGCAGTGTAGAGTAGGGCTTGTTGTTTGTCATTTCTCCGATCACAAATGCAGACATGGTTTTATGTTTACGCGGCGTGATGCAACGCAACGCGTAAAAAGACAGTATAAGTCATTATAATCCATAATTATGTCCCCATTGGATGCAACGGATGCCTAGTTTATAATGGGTTTTCAATGTTTTTGAATCATCGCTCCGGCCTGACAGGGCATCATCACAGTATGGTAAGGGGCGTAACATTTCCGTCACACGCTTGAGGTATTCGGCCAATCACAACGCACTGGATAGCTGACCAATCACAGCACACCTCGCTTTTTCAGGCCGATGAGCTTTGTAAAAATGTACGCATTTCAGAAAGGCGGGGCATAGAGGAGATACAATAATGTACAGTATGTGGAAAATAATGTGTTTTTTTAACCTTAAACCGCATAAACACATTTCATTCCACTAAATGCACAAAATAATGTTCTTTTTATCAGCATCATATGACCCCTTTAATAAAAATTTTTAATTTAAATTTGTGTCCTAGTAATTATGCACTAGGCCCATTCATTTTATAAAAGTAGCAAGCACCTTGCAAACAGAAAAACAAAATGGCTCAAAAGTTTGAAAAATAACAAATTTCAGCCTTAAGTAATAAAGCCTCAGTAGTTTGATTCTGATTTTAAGAAAATACATAGAAATAATGTTTTTGTAAAGACTGATAGTAGTTTTCCATACAGTAGAAAAGTTTCCATTAGGCCTACACGTATTAGGCCCTCAATGTTTTTCGCCATGTTGAAAAGACTTCAATAAATGTCGGTGAGTTGTAGATATGCTAGTATAGTGTAGTTTTTAGTAATGCGAAGACCGAAAATTAGGCAATGAATCACACCTACTGTATTGTCGTGCTTTATCAACGGGAGAATCAGTACCGATATATGGCCGAAGAAGCAGAAAAGGTCTCAAGCCACAAGCCAGAAGATGAGAAGACGACAAAGAGTAAGACACACACACAAAACCTGCGTAAACATCGGTACAGTGAACACAAGGTGGAAAGATTCGATGACAGAAAATTTAGTAGGGAGTAGTGGATGCTCAAGATTTATTGGAAGGTAAAGGAATTAATTATTGTGTAGAAAACTCGCTAGTATCATCGACATTTTCATAAAACTCAGAAGGACGTTCATGAAGCGTGGTACACAGCTTTTGTCGTGTCGATACTTAAAAGTACACAAAGAACAGCAATGCTAATGCTAGCTCAAGAACTACTGAATGTACAACCTGTACTTATACTTGTAGCATATCAAAAATGTTTTTTAGGGTTTCATTATCATTTAAAATGAGTCACAAATGCAAAAAAGAAGTCAGGAGACATGTCACGAAGTTAATTTGATTTGGTTTTTTTATTGATGGTTAGTTGATTTTCTAGAATTATATTTTCATAACTCTCTTTGTAGCACTATGAAGATCTCAGCTTATTTTTTTTTGTCCTGATGATTCCGTCAAATTCTCCCTCCAGTTCTGATGCCAATCACTTAGATAATAAATTATTTCAAGCACGCCATGATCGAATAACAAGTTCATAAAAACAGAATTGGAATTCAGGTATAAAAAAAGTTCTAAGTGCTACACAAACTTTAATACTGTCACCTTTAAGGCATCTTAATATTTAACAAAAATGTGTCCATGTGTATTTAAACAATGTTCTTACATTCCCCACTTAGAAAACGTTTGAAGTGGGAAATTATTAGTAGCAAGCCTGTAAATATCTTATAAAATATAGCAAAACTACTTATCAACAAACCAGATACAAAGTGTGAACCATTTCTAAAATGTTCATAAAACATGCAGATACATACAAAAGTGTATGAATGGGTTTCATCTGTTAAAACTCTCTGTACTTGGGTGTTAATGTAAATACTGAAAGAAAACCAACAAAAAAAACAAACCACTTTAAATACAGTGCCAAAGCTTACAAAAGTAAATTGGTGCGTCCGAAATCGCGTACTGTCTGAGTAGCTACTACATTTGAATTTACTTTACGACCGTTAAAAAAGTACATATGAATGAAAACCGGACATACTACATCCGCCATGTTGCTACTGTCACACGACCTACCCGTTGCCATTTCCATTCATAAATTCTCTCCCGTGGCCTCATGGGATAGTAATGCCTTGTCCAAATACCCACACTTGAGGTCTTTGCACTTGACCACTTGAACACTTATATGACGTATTTCCTGTATTTGGCCCAAGTGTTCAAGTGAGGATGAAGACCACAAGTGTGTGTTGAACTATTCTTTACCTGATGGGACACACTTATAGTGTTGTAAAAATGCAAGTGTTTACATAGCTTTATTTTAATTTGAAATACTTTGCATTTTAAAATCAACTTCTAAATGTCTGTTCAGTAGTCTCTGCGGTGCTTCTAATTAAGTGATAAAAAGCAGTTGCAAATGTTGTACAAAATAAATATCACCACTACTCATCTTTGCACCAATAAAACGTAAAAACACTGTTTTTCTACCATTTGGTTTCTTGATCCATCACCTCTTGAGAACTAGAGAACAGAATGTTTTATGGCTGAGAATATGAAATGGGATTACCCTACATCCAACTTTGACTAAATGTGACTCAGACTTGTGAAAGGTCACAAAATTTAAGCATATAATTTTGACAGGGATAAGACATTTTTTTATTTTATGTTCTTTGGCAAACAACAACAACAAAAACATTCTACCCCAAGAGTATGCATGTTGGTTTGACAGTTTTGCAAAGGTTGGATAGTGAGATACTGGGGAACACTGATGCTCCTGAGAAGAAGCATCATGCGTGTTCACCTCAGATTTGTAAGGTTAAAAAAGATGTTTGTCTAAAATGTTGGTAAAATGATATAAATCACAAATCTAAATTTGATCAGTCCAACTGAGTTGAGCTTTCCATAGATCACTGACTTTCAACTAAAAAGTCTGTCATCATCTACCCACCCACATAATGTTTTACCCATTTAACAACATGTAAATGCTACTCCATGTAATAAAAATGCACGCTAATCACTGGCTGTTAAGTGCTTAGTTTAATAAAAACGCTCTATCTAAGGTCAGGATTTGAACCCTAATCCCATTTCATGTTAATCCAAAAGGTTTATACCATTTAACACTTATATAGAGAACTGCTAAGTAGTAAGTGTTTCTTTTTTCTTTGGTCATGTCTTATCTTACCTAGCACACCAAAAAAGGTGCATGACACCCTTGCCCCTGAGGCAGCTAATGTCTGTGTCACCACTTCAACTAAGAGGAATGAAAATAACTGCACAGAAGCAGAGAAAGAGTATGCAGACAGTAAGCAGCAGTGGGTGGGTTGGAGGGTACCAGACAGGAATGCATTTCTGCTGGGGCCTTTGAGAATTGTGGGCCGTAGTGTGTTGACTGTCTCTGGAATCAAACAGTGTAACCGATGGAATCTCCAACCAGCTACCTCACTTGGAGTTCCAGCAGGGGGATGGGAGTGGGATGTGATTTAAAGGGGTCATATGATGCGATTTCAAGTTTTGCTTTCTCTTTGGAGTGTTACAAGCTCTTGGTGCATAAAGAAGATCTGTAAATTTGCAAAGACTAAAGTATCAAATCCAAAAAGATATTCTTTATAAAAGTTAAGGGTCAATCACGCCTAACTAAAACAGCTCATTCTAACACGCCCCCACATGTCTACCTCACTATGTGGAAATATTAGCAAAGAAAGAAGGCATGGTTTCAGGAACAGCAGTCGTGTTGATGCAGCCATGTCAGGGAGACGCTGTGTTTCAGTGCGAAAGCAAAAGCACTTTATTTGGCCTTCCGGAAGTAGATGCAATTAGGAATCATTGGTTAAGATTTATTTACAAAAGAACAGCACAACCCAGATTGGACGACAGTTTTTTGAACCTAGAAGAGTACAAGGCTGGCTGTGCACAAAGGCTATTTCTAAAAAAAAAAAAAAAGGGTAAATTCCGACTTCCGACAATCTGGCGCTTCTGAATCAGCGACTGTAAGTATGTTTTGTTATTAGTTTAAGTATTTGAATTTTGCGCAGCGCAAAGTAACGCGTCGTGTGTGTGTGAGTGTGTGAGGGGAACATGGTCACATCACAGGAGAGTGAACTGCCTGTCAGAAATCATAGCACGTCAACTGTCTTAATCGCGGCTTTGTTGCCCTTTCGGGCTTGAACTGATGGTAAAACTAACAACATTATTAACTGCATTGATATTTACTTTGAAAGCTGAAGCTCGCGATTATGGTAAGGGGCGTTCCATTTCCGACGCGTGCTTGTGGTGTTCGGCCAATCAGAGCATACTGCGCTTGTCAAAGGAGGGGGCTTTACGGCCAATCACAATGCACTGGGTCAGCTGGCCAATCAGAGCATACTGCGCTTGTCAAAGGAGGGGGCTTTATTGAAAATGACGTGTTTGAGAGAGGCGGGCATAGAGGACCTACAATAATGTACAGTATTTAAAAAAAAAATTGTTTTTTGAACATTAAAGCATGTCAACATATTCTGTTACACCAAATACAAATACTTTAAAATAGCATCATATGACCACTTTAAGACCTGGGACAGTCTTGCGCACTTACTTCCTGTCACACGCACGTGCTCTCAAGTAGCCAAGACCACAAGTGTGAGTATTTGGACAAGGGATAAAGTGTCCATCATATGCGCACTTCAGAATCACGCCGGACGTAGTAGGTCATCCGGGTACTTCTCCCTACTCTTTTTCGAATACTATGAATTCGGACTACTCTGCTCACATACTGTTTTTCACATACTATATAGTAGGGAAGTATGCCATTTCGGACGCAGTGAATGTCTGGATAAAAGTCTGTATCATGTAGCACAATGGGATATTACTATGTGTTTCGAAATGACATTCAGTTGTAATAATTCATTGTTAAAGGCAGTCGTTCAAAGGCAGCATGCAGCATTGAACAAGGCTCCAGCCTAAATGTCTCTAATTTAGATATATATATATATATAAAAAAAATAATAATAATCTAAATTCAAATCTGATGGGGTCACCATTCTGGATGACCACAATTTATAACAAGTTATGTTTAAATCAAGGGAATTGAAGCTTTGTCAAATGTTTGGAAAGTTTGGGATTGAGATGTTGGCAGCCTTCAGGCAGCACTCTTCCTGAGGTAAGTCAAAATATGACTCAAATTCTTCAATATTGCAAAAATCCTCAAAAACACTTGGGAAGAAATAAAGTTATCATAACTCTAAATAAACAATCACTACTGAACCTAGAAACACGACAGAATACATGGAACAGATTAACATTACATAGACTGTTAGTTAAAGGTTTTAAAACACTCCATATGCATCTCCACGGGTTGTCACAGCAAAGGCAGGGTAACCCTCATAGGTTGCATAGGCAGTCAGGTCCTGACCCAGAGAAACAGCCTGTTTCAGCTGGGTAGCAGTGGTGCTGGCAATTGTATAACCTGTGAAACCAAAAGGAAAAGACTCAGGGCAAAATAGCTGTTGAAAAGGTGTTTTTTTTACATAGTTTGCTTAACCTTAGAAGGCACAAAAAAAAGAGTAGAACAAAAGAGCAGAAAGTCTTACATTTATAAAGTCATGGCATTAGATTAATATGCAAAACAAATTAATATCTTCAATATATATATTTTTTGCAATACAAATATCTAAACATCTTTAAAACAAGATACAGTCATTTGAGCTTCAAATTGAACATTCAATTTTGTTTTCTGAGAAGCTTAAAACAAAGACAAAAATCTGTTAATGGGGAATGAAAACTTGTTTCCCTTTGAATTAAGTTGATTTTCTGAGCCCATTAGCAGATATTTGTTCTAGTTTTAAGCCTAACTTCATTTTAAGCTCAAGTTTGATCAGTTTTTTCATAAAACGTATGTAATTTTACTTTTACTTTATTTTTTTTTGTAAAATGAATGAAAAAGTTAAGATCATCTATTGGAAGTTGTATTTTCAAACTTTAAAGCATTGCTAATACAAGACATTCACATTTAGAAATCATATTTACATTTTGTTAATTCAATTTATTCCTTAAATTTTCTTTATGTGGTCTTAAAAAGTCTTACATTTACCTTCATAAAACCTGCAGAAACCCTGCATATGTTATATGACATTAATATTTCAATGTAAATATTGAAAACAAATATGCATGATTTAACTTTATTAGTATTCTGTATTAATTTTATTTCGTTCCTAACAATTCTTTGTCACAGTCATGTATTATACCCTAGTAAAAATAAATGTACTCAAATTTATTTGAAATGCATTTATTTCATGCTAAGTATATTACAAACACATTTACATATTTATGTACTTAATAAAAATACACTGCAATTGTACTTATAGCATACTAAACTGGTATACTTGAAGTCTGCTAAATTGGAACAACAAATTTTGTGCTTAATGCACTTTAATTGTGCGTAAGTAGTGTTGAAGTTCAACAAAAGATATACTTAAGGATATTTGGTTGTGCTAAAGTGGAACTATTTTGCAAATATACTTTAGGCAAACTTTAAATATCTTGCATTTAAAAACTGATATTATTCAAAGATCATAACATCCTTATCATTAGTGACATTAAAACACATTTTAGGCATAATATTAAGAAATGTGCATTGTGCATAAGTAATACTCCAAATACGTTTTAATTATATGTTTTAGATCAGTAAGTCTTAAGTGATATGTCAGTAAAGTTAATAGATTTGAACTATACTTAGTATTAAATAAAGGCATTTGAAATATATTACTTTTTTACTAGGGTAGAGTAATTAATAGAATAAAATGTTAGTTCTAGTATATGGTTCGAGTAAACATACTCCATATTAAAAGCACAATAAAATAAGTAGCAGTCTTACAGACCTCACATACCTGGGAATGCAGCAGCTACGGCCACAGCAGCGGAAGCATCAGCACCCTCAGTCTGAATACCAAGGATCTGCAGCGTGTGTTCGGCTGCATGCAGCTTTGCCTCATCCATTGATGTGCAGAGCTTGGCGGGGGTGAACGGATGTCTGATTGGGCACACAGAGAACATCAGTGGCAAAATATGGTGTTGAGAAATTTATAGATTTCTAAAAATAGACTCATTAAAAAAAAAAAAAAAAATATATATATATATATATATATATATACAGTATATAGATGAGGAGGTTATTTAGGTTTCACAGAAGCTGGGATGTCCTGTGTCTATTATGTATTGCTACATGTCATGTCTGACTGAAGAGTGTATGGCTGTGTCCCAAAACATTGTGAGCTGATTTGATGTCTAATGGCTACACTGGCATCTGTCTACACGGACACCATGCTAACTGAAAAGTAACCTCTTAAAATACCTGATTTGAGCTGTGACTCGGTTAATCTTGTGCAATGGACTCTATGCACGCCAACTGTCTATGTATTTCTTTGAACTTCCGAAATCTTATTCTGCCTTACACCGTGTCTACACCGGACGCGAGCGGTGCGACGCAACAAAAAACAATAGAACCCATTATAAACAGTGATGCTGTCTACACTGGATGCAGCGTGACACGGCAAATCCATGTTGTAATTATGATGTACTGACAAAGTACAAATGATTTGCAAAGGTCTCGTTGTTACTTCCAGTGTGGACAGCCTTTAGCTGTTGCGGCGCGGCAACTGTCGTGTCCAGTGTAGACACTGTTAGCAAACACATAGAAGCAAACTGGTTCTAATAGCCTTATATTTCTAACAGCATAACTGTGAATCATAATTACTTATTATATGAATTACTACTTATATATTATTAACTATAGCAGCGACATCAAACTCCGTTCCTCGAGGGCCACAGTCACACAGAGTTTAATTCCAACACACATGCCTGTAGTTTTCAAATAAGCCTTAAGGATTAGATTAGCTGGATCAGGTGTGTTTAATTAAGGTTTAAGCTAAACTCTGTTAAACCTCCAAGAACTTGGAGAGTTCACCTACTTCAAGACTTGAAGAGTTTGACACTCCTGATCTTTTGTAAACATTATATTCAAGTGTATTGTATTAAAACATAACATGTTACTGATAAATTCCTGAAGCTTTAAATGTAGATGGAAGCTTTTAAATGTAAATGTAGACCAATAGTGGCGTGCAGTAAGTTGAGATCTACATAGAACGGTCAGAAATCGATCAAATGAAGGTATCTCAGTAGACAGGATGTGACACGATCATTGGATTCAGACATGCGTTGTTGCCTTCCTACTTCTGTATGCTGCCTGCGGAGGCAGCATTTTTCAGCTTTCAGACACAGCCATAATGTATAAGGACTGTAGAGAGCACGTCAGTAGGAAAATAAAGGCAAAACCCGGATGTTTTAAGGCAATTTAGAAAACCCTGTCAGGACATGCCCAAGAAAAGTATGATATGCAGTAACCCTAATTTAGTTAAGTGGTTCCCAACCTCATACCTGGAGTACCTGCATCTTTCCACATTTTTTATCGTCTTCTCAGTTAAACACACCTGATTCAGTTGTTCAGCTCATTGGTAGAGACTTTAAAACCTGAAATGGGAGTGTCAGACAAATGAGACATGCAAAATGTACAGTTTTCATGTACAGTCCTCCGGGAGTGTGCTTGGGAACCACTGATCTAGGCAGCTCACAAGGTTTTGTGACACAGTTAATACGAGTGTTTTTGCTTTGTGATGATGTGAGTATGGTTGAGGTAGAGGTTGTGGCGTACATATTTGGATATTGAGTAGCCAGAGCAGGGATGGTGATTTTGTAAAGGAACAGTTGCCTCTGATCTGGTCCAATAGCAGAGTGAAGCTGGTAAACAGGTTGCCCCCAGTTATTCTTTTGGCAAATATCCTCCAAGATCTGCAAAAAGAGGCAAACTCGTCCTTGGAAATAATGTTCCTTTGAAAAATTCCTCTTAAAATCCACAAGTGATCGTTTCAGTGAAGATATGAGTGTACCTGTGGGGCGTGTTTGATGCCTTGGGGCTTCAGAGTGACTGGGTTCATGGGCGTGAGCTCCATGCCAGGAAGAAGGTCATAAAGTTTGTCGTCGGGGTGTTTGTCTGTCTTGAGTTGGTACGTGGTGCTACCACGACCCACGCCTGCATAGGCGAGGTATCCTCGCCCACCCAAACCACGTATGCCCGCTGCCCCTACAGGTACATTCATGTAAATGTCTAGGAATGCAAGAAGGCATTAAGTCGAATCAAATCACCAGAAATCACCCAGGTTTCAATCAAGATTTAGAGAAACTGATCATCATATATATATATTCCAAGCCAGCACATTACAGATGCTGCATCTCTGATTCTTGTCGGATTATTTTTTTAGAAATTTGATAGACTTGATTTTTGGACCCCATCCATTCAGAATAATATATTATTGTCATTGGACTGTAATATGCAGGCATGGATAACAAATTCAAATGCTACATAGGACAAGCAAAACTATCAAGAACAATATAGCAAAATACATTATGTTTTTGGTCACATGCAAATGGAGATGCAAATATTATGCAGTTGAACTGCTACAATGAAACGATAATGAAAGATCTTTACATAAGTAATTTGCCCTGTCCCTTTAAAGTTAAAGGGATAGTTCACCCAAAAAATGAAAATTACCCCATGATTTACTCACCCTCAAGCCATCCTAAGTGTATATGACTTTCTTCTTTCAGACGAATCCAATCGGAGTTATGTTAAAAATGTCCTGGCTCTTCCAAGCTTTATAATGTTATTTTTCAATAGTCCAAAGGAAGTCCAATAAAAGCGCATCCATCCATCATAAAGTGTCTCAAATGGCTCTGGGTGTGAATAAAGTCCTCCTGTAGCGAAGCGATGCGTTTTTTAAGAAAAATTCCATATTTATAATTTGATAAACGGTTATCTTTAGCCTCCGCTAACTGTTGTACAGACGTTCACAATAGAACGCCGTTCCGGTGGATGATGAAGGACGTAGGCATAGCGTAAGGTCTGGTGAGAATATGCTAGTCTCATGAGAACCAACGTTTGTTTACAGGAGTAAAGGAAGCAAAGTTTCCTTACTTTAGCAAAGGAAAACCAGTCTCATCTTGGCTTTTATCAAAATCCTCTGACATTTTTATTTACAAATCTTCGTTTTGTACTTCTAATTCGTGACCAGTGTTTTGTTTTGCTCTCTCTGCTGTGCTTCCACATTTGTCACTACTCACCGGACCTTACTTTAGGTCCTACGTCATCTGCCGGAATGGTGTTATTGTGAGTGCGCATACGATAGTTAGCGGAAGCTAGAGATTATTGTTTATAAAGTTTTAAATATGGATATTTTTTCTTACAAAAACGCATTGATTCACTACAGGAAGCCTTTATTCACCACCCCCCACTTTTTATTATGGATGAATGCGCTTTATTTTACGTCTTTTGGACTATTGAGAAATAACACCCACTCACTGCAATTATAAAGCTTGGAAGAGCCAGGACATTTTTAAAAATAACTTTGATTGGATTTGTCTGAAACAAGAAAGTCATATACACCTAGGATGGCTTGAGGGTGAGTAAATTATGGGGTAATTTTCATTTTTGTGTGAACTATCCCTTTAACATGAAATTAAAATGTACTCAATTTACCTCCTGATCTTATTGTGCACCAAGTCACATTATGAATGTAAAATATAATTTGAAAAGCATTTCATGTTGACTTTATTAATTGTAGACTGTTGATTTTGTTACTTAGATATGAAGAGTAGATCTTTTGGTCAGAGTGATTTTATATATTCATTAAGAACTACTGTATTTTTAGCAGATTCTTCACAAGCTTGATTAACAGTTACAGAATGATATTTCTTCAGAGATTTCTTTTAATCATGTCTGGAACAGATTTCTACAAATTAATCAGATTACCCACCTCTCACAGAGGGGGAGCGCACCAGTCCCCTGGTACTTATGTGCCCTTTGGTACTGGGGAAGCGGAACTGATTAGGGATGGCTGCGTATGCATGGGGGGCGTAGAATATTGGTGCTCCTAGGTAGGCTGCTGAGGGGTCGTACATTTGGCCAACGGTGTAAGCATAGTCTCCTTGGAGCAGAGTACCACCACGACCCCCAGTGCCTCTGGTGTACCGAACATAGCTGTCCTTATCCACAGGTTTGGCTAGTGTGACCTCAATGGGAGAGCCATCAATGACCTGGAGGGAAGTCAGAGTTTTTATATGGCATTATTTCGTAATGATTCAAGTGATTTTCAGTTAGGCTGTGTGCCGTCTTGCCTTGCCATTCAGAGCGTTCATGGCATTGATGGCATCCTCTCTTTGAGAGAAATGAACAAAAGCGTAATCTCTGATCTTCTTCACCCTTTCAACAGCATCTGTAGATTAGCAAACACTGTAAATATTTAAATTAAATCCTTTAAAACAATAAAATGATTTTATTCAGAGTTCAGACTCAGGAACAGGTTATTTATTTGGTGCTTGCTTTTCTAAGTGCTCATACTTATGATTTTTGCCTGGCAGATGATAGAAAGGGTAAAAAGGGTTGCACTGAAGGATTGACCTGAGCCATATCCAGAGACCAGAATATTAAATAGACTTTTTGTTAGCTCACCATGTTTGATGCTGTTAAACTCTTTCTCTATAGTTTCCTCTGTGGTGGGCAACATCAGATTACGAACATAGAGGATCTTCACTGTGGCCATGGTGTCCTCATCTACCTCTACTTCAGGTTCAGCCCAGTCAACTGCAATAGGATGACCCCACAGCTGAATTCTCCCTGGAAAGAGGTAGAGAAAACCATGTCAGTGGCTAGTCTTTTATCTTTCACTCATCTTCTTTGGGCAATGAACTAAGTATCTTTGGACTCAACATGAGTTCAGCCTGTAGGAAATCAATAAAATCTTGTCTGGCTCTGGAAACTGACGATTACTTTGAAAAATGTCTGAAACATTTGAAACAGAAGTGTGAGTGGTTTTTGGACAAGACTATTGGTATAATATCTAATGTGATGTAGCTTGAATTATTTGATGTATTGGGTGTTACCTGGCAGCAGTTTCCTCCTGGCCATGGCAGCAGCTCTATGGCTCTCATACTCGACAAATGCAAAACCTCGATTCTTGGTCTTGTCAGCAGCACTTGGATAAACGATGACATCCATGACACCATCCGTCACCTTCTTCATCTCTGCCAGGATCTCTTCTCTCTTTTTGGTCTTTGGAATGCCACCGACAAATAGACGACAGTTGTCTACACTTGCACACACACCAAGAAGTCGTCCATTCCTGTGTGAAGATGTGTGAGAATTTTTCATCATTTTTAATTTATTTTTTGGTTATGCTTTGTCTACAAGATGTCCAGTTTGAACAATGACTCACCGGATTTCATAGTTGTTCAGTTGTTTCATGGCATTCTTAGCCTCTTGTTTTGTGGAGAAGGTAACAAATGCATAGCCCCGATTGTTGCCATTAAAGTCCATCATCATCCGTACTTCAAAAATTTTGCCGAACTGCAAAGACAGGTACACCACACTAAAATATCTATGGAAGCCTGTTTGTACCTCAGAGTAAAAAATACTGTAAAATAAAAAAGTCAGATTATGGAATATCAAAGCAAATAAATGTGCAATTGCAAGATATAGTCTCAATTACCTTATGCAATGACCTATTTATTTATTTTAGGCGAGAACGGTCTTCCATTTGGTTAAAGTCATTTTTAATTCATTCATTTAAAATAATAGTTGTTGACCAGTTTTCCCCTTACTTTTTCACAGAGTGGCACCAGTTCATCCTCAAAGAGGTCTCGAGGAAGCTTTCCCACAAAAATCTCACTGCCTCTCTCTGGAGGTGGGCCTTCCCAGCCAGGAGGTGGACCACCATATCTCCTCTGGCCATTTTCCTGAGGAGAAACCAACTGTGATGACTCTATAATATATTACACGTTAATGTGCACACTGAGATGTGGACAAAGTAAAACCATGAATGATTATGCTACTGCGATAGACCTCAAGGATGAACAAATCATTGTACTGATCCACAGACATATGCTGCTTTTTTTGTTCACAGATGGGAAGGAAGGAGGTTTTCCATTTTCACCACATGATGGTGCCACTTTGCAACATACTAAATACTGCTGAAGACAGCCACACAGAAATCTCCAGTAGTGAAAACCTCAGAGTATTGGATCTTATGGACCAGTGGCACCGGATTTCAGTCTCAATAAGAGTTCAATTAAGCAAGTATTCCTTTCCCATAATCCCACAGTGGCACCTGTCCTGTTACCCGAGGCTGTGGTAACTCCTACCTGGTGTATCTGATATCCTGTGCGCTGGATCAGAGCGCGCAGCGCAGTCTCTTTCTGCATACCAGTCAGTCCATCCCCGCATTTTTGATTGGTTTCCATTGTGAGTGATTATCAGCAATAAATCAGCAAAATTAGGGGTGCTCACTGAAATTAAATCAAAGTTCAAACACACATAAATGACATGGCAGGACAGCATAATCCTGCTTTAAATCTGAACATGATAAGAAGCCAGTATGTGTTTCTCACAGACAGGTTCAAAGGTAAGAAATTCATATGTCCTTACCACACTCTTTTGAACAACACTAATCCATTACAAAATAGCCATTTTATTCATTTATATGTCAGAGAAAACTTTATCACAAAGATCTGATTCTAGTGGAGGAGAAACATGATTATTTGGTCTTAATGTAGGCATCTGTCATCTTAATTTAATCAGTGTCTCTGATCAAAGTCTGTTTAAACTGCATGAAGAAAGCTTTGGGTAGCCTATATATTGGCTTTTCATCTGCTGGACAGCATTGGCAAGAAAAGTGGGGAAAAAAACATTTTCCTCACCTCCAGGTCAAGGGCCGCAGTGTAATTATTAACTGAAGAGAGCAAATCAAAAAAGCAGACAATCATTGAGTCACATATGTTTCAATAGAAGGGCATCTGTGCACCGCCCTTATTTCACACTTTGTTTTCCCTCAATCAGAATTTAGAAAATATAACAGCATAAATCTATTATTACATCATTATTGCTCTATAAATAGCTCAGAGGTCAAGAGACTAAAGGGATGGTTCACACACACACACACACACACACACACATGTTTACTTAGCAATCTAAATGGGGACATTCCATAGGCGTAATGGCTTTTCTACTGTACAAACTGTATTTTCTATCACCTTACACCAACCCTACACCTAAACCTACCCCTTACAGGAAACTTTCTGCATTTTTACAATTTTAAAAAAACTTTGTTTACTTTATTTTTATACCAGTTTTACAAATGAGGACGTCCCCAAAGTGAGGTTTTTGGAGATTTTGCCAGGTTTAGCTCACATTTGGGTACAAATTGGTCCCCAAAATATGGTTAAGTAGGTGCACACATACACACACACACACACACAAATTGATTCTGTCATCATATACTCATACTCAGGTTTTTCCAAATGTGTGTGAATTATATATATATATATATATATATATATATATATATATATATATATATATTGTATTTTATAATATTTTTTATTATTTATATATATATATATATATATATATATATATATATATATATATATATATTATATTTTATATTTAAAAAATGAATATGAATAGCTGCTCTGATATTTTTTTTCATTTGTTGATAAGTTCACATTAAAATCTATGACTTTTGATCGCAGACTTTAGTGACTGAGCAAATTTGTTTTCTGAGGAGAAAAATTGTGCAAGCAGGAGACTGAAGCAAAAAGTAAGCAAAAGTGCCCATTTATCTTGATCTAATGTTAACAAGATCTCCCTTGTGATTAGTCTTTCTTTTGAGATGAGAGTGCTATCAAGCGTGATTGAATCACATAGGCACGGGTCTTTAATATCTTCAGTGGAGTGACTATTTGTCTTTGTCAGCTTCCCTTGATCAAAAATAGATGCTGAAGACAACAAAGGATTGTGAGTACAGAATAGGGGTCAAAGGTGACAAGACTGCCAGTCATTTTTAAAAGCATCTGCATGCAATCATGACAGCAATGATGAGACCATGATCATTGTCTCTACAAGCGTCTCATAAAAGTGAGAAAAAAAGACATAAACAAAAAATTACCAAACTATAATTTAAATTAAAACAAAATATACAAAAACTATAATATATACATAAGCTATAATTAAATTTACATTCATTCATTTAACAGAAGCTTTTATCCAAAGTGACTTACAAATGAGGACAGCAGAAGCGATCAAAACCAACAAAAGGGCAATAATATGTACAGTAAGTGCTGTGACATGTCTCGGTTAGCCTAACGCAGTACACGTAGCATGTTAATGATACATATATTTTTTACATATATTTTGCATGTACAGTATAAGGTCAGGACTTGAATCCAACATGTATTTTACACATAAAAATAACTACTTAGTTGTTAAAATATATACTTTTTTCAAGTCTTATATTGTCTAGTCCATCGAGTGAGGGAGGACAGCCTTTGGCGTCCCCTTAAAAATGTTGTGCATGATGCCCCTGGAAGTCTGTGTGCTCTTTTGAATTTTATATTGTTTTCTTTTCATTAATTTTACAATGCAGCGCATCTCTCCAGCAATGACAGTGCTAATGTGTTCGCCTCTGCATATTCAATAGCTTGTGCAAAGCACAGATAGTTTATTTTGACTGAAATGACTCGTCACAGATGACTCACAGAGTGAGATGATATTACCGCACGCTTTTGCAGTTGGCAAATGTGGCCTTTTATTCAATCCATACAGTACATGAGACCAAGAAATCTTTACTAAAGGTCATAAATGACGAGTTTCTTGAAGCTCAAACGTCAGGGATTTAAAAGAGATGGCCGAACATTAGGAATCCATTAAAGAGAGCGTTTTAAGACAGTAGGGACAGGACTCCATTAGTCTGCAGTCCATCCACTGCTCTCTTCTGGACAGCCTGGTTACCGTTTGCATAAACAAGATAACTAGACGTGTGCTTATCGGGCCTGGATCTCTGGCTGCTTTTCAGCCTATGTTGACTGAAGCTAAATACACATGTTCTGAAGGCCATTGTGCTGGTCTGAAACTGCAACACTGAGTTTGAATTATTACCATCAAACCGGAGGTTTAGAGTCCCAAGATTCAATAAAGTTAGGCTGAAACATTCTTTTGTGCATCAGGCGATCCTGGAGCTGAATAAGACACTTAATCAAAAAATCAAGAGTAATGTGAACATGGTGTAGTTGTAGAAGTGTAGTAGGAGGGTAAGGTATAATGTAATGTTTAAGGGAGTGTAATGTATATTGTGTTTTGTTTGTGTGTGGATGAAGTGCATGTTGTTGTTTAAAGGATGTTGATTGTTGTAAACACAGATACTGTCATGCAAGAAAAATTTCAGACTCGTCTGACAATAAAGTGTTATAAAGTAAAAGTAAAGTAAAGTAAAGTAAAGTAACACAAGTGCAGGGAATATAATATTTGTAATTGCACTTCAGTTGCATGTTACATTTGCTGCCTGCCTCTGTATTTAAGCTTTTAAGACCAAAAATCTGAAATTATATCATATGCACTACACCCCCCCCCCCCCCCCCCACTACACACTGTTGCTACTGTTAAAAACCATCTGTGAGGTTCAGTATGGCGTGTTTAATAAATACTGTATGTTGGAGAAGTACCATATGTTGAAACATTTCAGTAACAGCAGTGATAAGCTCTGGGTTTGTGTTATAGCTGACCTCCTTACAACTATATTAAAACTCACATGTGCATGTATGTATGTTGAAATATTACAGTTGAAGAAAGGTTAAACATGATGAGTGGCTCGTTTCTGCATTATAAACACTGATGAAGAATCACAAAAGAGTTTGTGCTGTTGAATCTTAAAATCGAAATACCATTGCTATAAATAAGCTGAAAGAATTAGTCAAGTTAATGTGTATAATTCATTGATGACCCCTTGTGTATATCTTACCTAGACAGCGTCCTCAATCATAGGGGAATAGTTTTAATGCAAAATGATTAATTGTGTTGCACAATTCAAAGCATTAAATACAAGCAACAGCCGTACGGATGAGCACAGTGTTTTTTAAACACTGCCACTACCTTTATCTTGCCACTGCCTGACAAGGCTCCTTATGTCACATAATTTTGTATTAAAGAAGCAACTTACCTGAGCAATTTCAGAGATCACCACCCAGAAGACTCAGACCCTCATTCTGCTGAATTTGGCAACGTGTCACTGGGGTGATTCTGTAATCACATCATATCAAACTCCAAAGGTTCACTGTCCTGGGGCTGCTTTACAAGCCGGCGTGGTTAAACGTTAACCAGCTCTATCTCTGCCTCTTGCTGTAGGCCAGCCCTTTGACCAGGAACATCGATCATGGTTCGTCTGCAGCAGGGAGCAAGCCTCCGGAACCCCGGATCATGCTGCAGAAGATTTGTATTGCTCTTTTTTTGTCTCAAATATTAATTTTTTTTTCATATCTCTTGTTTTCGGCCAAATACAGATACAGACTAACCAAATGCACAAATAAACTTAAAAAATAAAATATTTGCTTGAATTCAAGGGGTCTGAGATGGAATTATAAAAATGGGCCCCAGCAGTTCGGACATGTTTTGGGTCCCCGTCATCACATGGTCCAGAACAACATTTTAAGTTGTCCTTACCGACGACAGTCCTGAGACATTTAATGATTAAAACACTATAGGTTGCCATCATCTCTTTAAGATATTTTATACAACAGGTTTTGTATGACGGGGCCACGAGAGGGTGTTAGAGGGTCCATGGAACATTTGTTTTACAAAATGTATATACTAGTCATTATATATACTACATTTCAAAAATGGCAATAATGACATTTATAATGTTACAAAATATTTCCTTTTAAATTATGTTCTTTTGAACTTCCTATTCATCAAAGTATCCTTAAAAACGGCATATTAGATCGCTTTCTGAAGCATCATGTGAAACTGAAGACTGGAGTAATGGCTGTTGAAAATTCACACTCTTAAAAAACGATTCTTTATTGACATTGATGGTTTCATAAAGAACTTTTAACATCCATGGAACATTTCCATTTCTGTATTTTTGAATAAATAAATGCAGCCTTCGTGAGCACAAGGAAATGTAATCTTCCAAATCTTACTGACTCCCAAACTTTTCTTACACAGGATAAATGTCTTTACCACTGAAAATATATAGCTGCCTTTATATTTTAAGAACAAAACCATTACAAGTGACCACCACTGAGCCTCAGAGAGTCTGAAAACTGATGTATATGTCAAAACATGTTCTGTTTTGAACTCCTAGATTGTTCTTACTTTCCACTCAACACCAGGTATTGACAAAGTAAACATGCTACTGCTGATGTCTTGTTGTCATGGCCCAGTGTTTGCTATCTCCTGACTTGTTTGTTTGACTTTGATATGGACAAGTGGTCCCATGGTCCCTGTGCTCTCAAGACAAACTCTGCTGTGCACTATGTGCTACATAGGATCTACTGACCTGAATTTCATGTGAATACAGCATTAATTGACATCCAACAGTGAAGTTCACTAAGTGTGAACTGAAGACCAAAAGCTTTTATATTTCATAAACATAAATTTTTTATATAGATAGAATTTTAATGAGTCAGCAAGCAAAATGGCACGCCGAGTGAAATAGCGCCCCCTTGTGAAAAAAAAGAACCTACTGTCTGAAGAAAATAGGGTGGATGAGGGCTTTATTTTTGATTTTATCAGATTCAGCCAATCAGAGGGGCGAAAGGTGATTCATTCAGTGATTCACACAACTCTTTGTCTCTTTAAATGCAAATGTGGCTATGGAAAGACATATTGTCTAAGACATATTGAAAACACTTCCACAAATAGTAACAAAGAGGATATATGCAGCACAGCAAAAAGCATGAGAGCTATTGAGTCTTAAAATGCTTCTTTTACAGAGTGCTATTGATTTCTGTTTGGTCCATGTGCAAATTGGGCTTTCTTTACTCAAACTCTGTCAGTAACAGCCTACAATCACAGTCACACACACACACACACACACGCACACACACACGCACGCACGTACGCACGCACACACACACACACACACACACTCACACACACTCAAGATCACACCATAAGGCTTTACACAACTGCATTTCACTGAAGTCTGTATTTTTCTTCATATTGTGTTATGTAACTGTTTTCTGAATTAAACAGGCAGTGCTTATGGATTCCAGTGAGAGTGTTCAGTGTGTCTTGGATCATTAGCGGTGTTCTTTTCTATGGCTTGTGCTCCTCTGGATGACCTCCTCTGACACTTTATACACTGGGAGGAGAACATTAATTTGTGTTGATGCAGTTACAAAAGATGTTTTTCTTATAAACAAAATCATTCAAGTTTTTAAATATGCACTTCATGAGCTGCATATATTTATTTCTATTGTTGTTCATCCAAGTCTCTGCCTTTTTCACACAGAACAACCTCCTCGACAGCAACTAGTCTGGTTTCAGAAGTGGACATTCAACCGAAACTGCCTTGCTCTCAGTTGTAGACGCCCTAAGACTGGCAAGAGCAGATTCCAAATCTTCAATATTTATCTAGCTGGATCTGTCTGCTGCTTTTGACATGGTTAACCACCAGATCCTCTTGTCAACCCTATTGGCAAAAGGCATCTCAGGAACCGCACTCCAGTGGTTTGAGTCTTACCTCTCAGATAGGTCTTTCAAGGTATCTTGGAGAGGTGAGGTGTCCAAGTTGCGACATCTAACTACTGGGGTGCCTCAGGGCTCAGTTCTTGGACCACTTCTCTTCTCTGTCTACATGTCATCACTAGGTTCATCACTGCTATGCTGATGACACTCAACTCTACCTCTCATTCCATCCTGATGATCCGACAATACCTGCTCGCATCTCAGCTTGTCTAACAGACATTTCTTGCTGGATGAAGACCATCACCTTCAACTCAACCTTGCCAAGACAGAACTGCTTATGGTTCCATCAAACCCATCATTTCATCACAATTTCACCATCCAGTTAGGCACATCAACCATAACTCCTTCAAAAACAGCCAGAAATCCGCCAGAAATCTTGGAGTTATGATTGATGATCAGCTGACTTTCTCAGACCACATTGCTAAAACTGTCCAGTCCTGCAGATTTGCTTTATTCAACATCAAGAAGATCAGGCCCTTTTCTTTTGGAACATGCTTCACAACTCCTTGTTCAAGCTGTTGTTCTGTCCAGGCTGGACTATTGCAATGCACTCTTGGCAGGTCTTCCAGCCAGTTCTATCAACCCTTTACAATTAATCCAGAACACGGCAGCAAGATTAGTTTTTAATGAGCCGAAAAGAATGCACGTCACACCTCTGTTTATCGATTTTGCACTGGCTACCAATAGCTGCTTGCATAAAATTCAAGGCATTAATGTTTGCCTACAAAACCAACGCTGGCTCTGCACTAGAGGTCTTCACAGGTCCACCTGGATCTGAAAACCCGAGGTCCGACCCGAGACCCGAGCGGGTTCGTGTCCGGGTCCAATACTTCAACGAGTACCTCGGACACGGGTCGGGTTCGGTATTATTGGCCTCGGGTCTCGGGTAATTTAAAATAAACATGCTTTTTCCAAATGGACCCAATTAGACCCGACTTCTTTTAAACTATCCCGAATGCGTTGGTTACTTTTACTTTCGTGTTAAGTGAGGAATGCACATAGAAAAGGGGCATGCGTTTGTAACCTCGCACACAGAAATCATCTTGTAGATTTATGAGATCCAATAGGAAAATCCACTTGCTTCATTATGCTGCGTGTTCATGCAGGGCTTTTCTTTTTTGTGTGCAGAAGCCTTTCGCCGGAGATCAGCTTGCAGACAACACTTGCGAATCCATGAATTATTAGGCTATCAATTAATTTTTTATCAAACTATCACATTTATTTTTCAAATCCACTTGTCACAATTGAAAGTCAAGCTCAGAAATAACTTGTGTCCATCAGGCAGGCACTATAAAGTAGTAATAAATGTAATACATGTTAAATAAATCAAAGTAATGGAGAAGCGGCCAAATCAGTCAGCAGGACACCGGGATTTTTCCTGATTGACTGCGGAGCAGCAGGCTGTACACACGTCAATGCCGTTTATGTTCTGGTTTGAAAATAAATGCCGTCGGGTCGAGTTGGACTCGGGTCTAATTTCATCACATCACAGCACTTAATTTCATCGGGTCTGTCTCGGGACGGGTTTTTCTTTAAAAAAATATATATTTAGGCTATGCACAATTGGGTTCGGGTAAGAAGTGATTCGGGTCGGGTACAGATTTTAGGACCCAAGAAGACCTCTACTCTGCACCCCTTTACCTAAATTAATTACTTAAAACTTATGTGCCCTCTAGAAGCTTGCATTCTGCAAGTGAACGTTACTTTATTGTGCCATCTCAAAGAGGCACAAAATCACTTTCACTGACTTTAAAAAAAAATAGTTCACCTAAAACTCTGACCCTTTATTTACTTTATATACTTTCCGTAAAAAACACAAAATGAGATATTAGGAAGAATGTCTTTATGCTGGCAGACTCCAAAAAGGCAAAATAAAAGTCATCCATATGAGTTATGAGTTATATTAGTAGTCCTCTAAAGCCATACAGTGCAGAAATTTAAGCCACCCTTCACTATTTCCAACAAATAATAGACAGGAAGTGATTCATTTTAAATGAAGAGTAGTATGGCAGCTGCTTGGAGTTCCGATCAATTGCGCATGCAGAATTTACTGATCAGATTTGAGCTTTGGGAGGGTTGAAATATCAAATTTGTGTGGTTAGACCATATATAACTGCTAGACCAGATATAATGATACATTTAAATCAAAACTATGTGTGTGAGGTGATAATTACCACATTTTTGGCACTAAAATGTTCATTAGCCATAGAAAACCAACACTATTTTTTTTTCTAACATATATATATATATATTTTTTTTTTTTTTTTTTTTTTTTTTATTATTATTTTTTTTTATGTATATATTCATACATTCATTATTCATTTATGCCAGGGTGAAATTCACCAGCTGAATAAGGGAATGGTATGACAGTAGCTTCACAACCTGTTTGAAAGTTCCATGCAAGTGCCACTAAGTGAAAATGCCAAAATTGTATGCAAATTTTGGAGATGGTAAAAAAAAAGGATCTCAGTTGTTATATTGCTTTCAAGAGCATACTGTCGGTTGAGCATTCGTTGTTATGACGCGGCACATTCAAGTCGGAAACGTACCACAGATGCAGCCAAAATAAAACAAAAGAATTATATTGTCAACAATAAACCCAAATAACTTTCAAAATGATGAAAAATATTAATTTCTATAACTTATTTATATATTGTATAACAACTAAATTTGGTTTTGTTACATAAAGCAGGCTGTGGAAGTTGAGTGGTTTACTTCACACTTTTTCCGCAACATTTTATTAACGTTCCACTCACTGATCTCTATAGATCTATTATATTATATCTATATTATAGATCAGTGTTTGAAATCGATACGTCCCTTCCACAATTCTGCAACTCATGTAGCATCTTGAATTCCAAGTTTCCCACTTGTAAATGCGACTTTACTTGATCCCGCATGTGCTTGGAACTTGTAATTACAATTTTTTGACTCCACATGAATGTCACATTTAGACGTGTTGCACCAAGTTCTTGTGTGTCGTATTACCAAGTTTAAGAACACCACCACAAATGAAAGCTATAGCACAGGGAAAGCATATCAGTGATGGGCTTTAATTGTTATTTTTGGGTGAACTGTTCATACAGTCCTCTCTGGCAGGTTGCTCTTGTACCCAGACACAGTGTACTGTAGCTAATAGAATCATTTCCCACTGGAATAACCAAGCCATTTAACTCACTCTTCATAAGCATAAGGAGACTCAATTACAGACATGATTGTTGCGAGATCAGCTGGGAGTGAACTTTTGTTCTCTCAAATCGCATATCTGCATGGAAATACCATGAGTTCACCTTTATCTGATTTAAATTCAGGTTAACTGCACCTTCAGATATGTGTGCTGATAGGCAAGATGATGAGAGCCATAATAGAAGATAACAAGCGATTTTAAAGCATTTTTAAATATATTTGATAGCCTGCTATCCATATTATGAAGTACTGCAGTAGCACATTTATGTTAATTAACAACCCAGCCCGCTTTGAGTTATATGTTTCAAAGATTGGCTTTCTTAAGGAGAACTGGGCAGCTTTTGCTTGGTTTGTAATATACTATGTAATACACTATATGAAAATAATAACCCTTGTACCTTCTTGCATTTTCATTTTTGCTGTTTCCACCTTTGTTTACTGTTTTAATTAGCATCTTCCATCTTCTTTGATTAGAAATGCAACTAAAGCAATGACCCACCTTAACCAATAAGTGCAAACAATTTGTTAGAGCATCCCAACTAGTCCAACAATCAAAAGCACGAGTTTTGGCCATTCACTTCCATTCATATAAATACAAACACGGAAAACCAGAAAACAGAAGTTCATGCGAAGAAGTTTATATTTTCTAAAGACCAAGTTTAGCAACTCAAAAGAAAACGTTTGACCAACAGAGGATCTAAATGTCACAGATTGACTTCGTCAAGGTAGCGCCATGTTTAATTTTTGACAGGAATGAAAATGAGGCTGTGGAGAACAGAAACACAGACTGTACTGTTGTTTAAAAACATACCAATTGTTCAAGCTGATGAAACGTCTTGTCATCTCTGAACACTCTGCCTGTACGGTTATGGCCAAGGAGGCTGTCTCTGAACCCCTTGTCTGTCCTGTGACGGCCATGGAGGCCGTCTCGGACCACTCTACCTGTCATGTCATGTTGTGGGCACGGAGGCCACTTAACAAACCGTTTGCCTGTGCTGTCACAACCAGGTGGTTTGTCCATGTGTCTGCTCCGCCATGGCCTCCTGACCTGTGGTGGTCTTCTGCTACGCAGGCGTCACCTTGGTCGCCTGTTCAGCCCTGGCTTCCTGCTCTGCCGGCTCCACCCTGGTGGTCATCTGCTCCACCGTGGGGTTCCTCAGCCCCGCCTGTTCTGCCCTGGTGGTCTTCGACTCCACCCTGGCTTCCTGCTCTGCCAGCTCCACCATGGTCTCTGCCACTGCTACTTGGTCCAGGCCCACCGTTGCTCCACTGTCCAGGCCCACCTTCGCTCCAGAGTCCTCCATTGCTCCACAGCCCAGGGCCACCTTCATGGTTCAGACCTGCCATTGCTCCACGGTCCAGGTCCACCATTCCTCCATGGCCTATGGACTTGCCCTTGCTCTGCTTTACATTCCAGGTCTGCCACTGCTCCACGGTCCATGCCATGATCCAGGTCCTATCCCACTTCATGGGCCTGGCCCTCCTTCCCTACTCCTAGACTGCCCCTGTTACAACACCCTCACAGACACTTGTTTGGGTTTTGTTTTCGTGTGGGTGTTCCTGCAGGGCGACTGGAGCCACCGTTAGAGGGGGGGGGGGTATGTAACACTAGTTTTGGGTTTTGTTTCATGTTCATTGTTTTCTTGTCTTTTATTTTGTATTTTCTAGTACTTGTTCCTGTCATGTGTTTCCACTGTCGTCATGTGATCCAGCTAAAAGGTGCGTTCGACTTCATGCAGCACTACACAGTCGCAATCTGACTTGAAGCAGTGCATGCCGGTTAGTAATTTTGTCCGACTTGAGACGGCGCCGACGCCACGTCACTGTCATGTGTCACTGACTCAGCTGGCGCAGTTTCTCCAGAGCGGCTGCAGGAGCGTTGATGACGACACAGCCATTTGACGATTGGCCAGATTCACCGCATGACAACTATCACGTGTGTTTCGGGTTTATTCTAACCTTTTGAATTCCAATAATAGCCACAAATCTGTGTTTTTAGAACAGTAAAAGCTTTTTTTACTGTAGTCGCAATGTTATATTGAGTCACGTTTATCATAAAACACTGATGCTCCGCCACTTTATTAGTATTTAAATAGCATATATTTAAATTGAACTTTATTCTTGAACAGATGGCGATGTATTAAGCAGTATATAATCAGTATATATCTGTTGCTCATGAAAACGTTTCTGAAACGTCTGTATATTTGACAAATATAGCATTTAATTCACTTCATCTGTGATAGAGTATGCAAACACCGCGCGAGCTTCACTAACGGGAGCAGAAAGTGTCCGGCTTGATTGCTCCGTTTTCAACTCCGCCCCCGACTGCAAGCGGCTACTCTCGTTGACTGCCGTCTGTAGCCGTGCTTCAGGTCGAACGCACCTATTGGCTCCTTTGTTGTATGTGTCCTGTTTTCATTGGTTGTCTAGTTTATGTGTCATGTGTTTATTAGTTGGATTATGTCATGTGACCCTTTGTTTGGTATATATAGCCCTCATGTTGCCATTGTCTCTTGTCTAGCTTTGTTTTGTGTAACTGCTACTGGGTGAGTCTTTGTGTTCATGTTCAAGTTTATTTCATGGTTTGGAATCAAGTCAGGTCTTTGTTTATATTTGTATAGTTCAAGTCTTGTAAATAAAAGCTGCACATGGGTTCAGTAAGCTTGCCGGCAGTGGACTTTATTACAACAGGTCAAAAGTGTTTAAAGTTTTTGAAATGAATCTCTTATGCTCACCAAAGCTGCATTTATTTGATCAAAACAGTAATATTGTGAAATATTATTAAAATTTAAAATACCTGTTTTCTATTTATATATGTTTTTTAATGTAATTTATTGCTGTGATGCAAAGCTGAATTTTTAGCATCATTACTCCAGTCTTCTGTCAATTCTTCAGCTGGATCCTTCAGGAATTTGTAAAATTAAAATTTAAAATACCTGTTTTCTATTTATATATGTTTTTTAATGTAATTTATTGCTGTGATGCAAAGCTGAATTTTCAGCATCATTACTCCAGTCTTCTGTCAATTCTTCAGCTGGATCCTTCAGGAATTTGTAAGAGGGCACTTGAGAATCACATCCTGGCAGCAGTGAGATCCAAGCAATGCAGCTTCAGCTGATGAGAGAGGTGTTGAAAAGACGAGCTTCATCCCCTGGCAATTATAACAGCCACGGAAGTAATCTGTTCCACCACAGGGGATCAGAGTGAGGGTGCTGACCTAAAAATAAATCCCTGTCATTGAAGTCCCATTGAAAAGCTGCAAAATAACAAACAATGCCCACATCATGATGACTTTCAGCAGTAGTTCTTTCCTTAACTCTCTCTGGGGTCAAAGGAACAGTTCAAATTCTGTCATTATTTACTCACTCTCATATCATAAGGATTTGAGGAATCAAATATTTGGGGAATCTTCATGCAGCTTTCATCCATTCAACATTTCATACATGCCTGTCAAGCTCCAAAGAGGACAGCAAAAACAATAATGGACTGTCCGTACAAATAAAGTTCAGCATGGATAATGTGCTTTTGTAGGCCAAAACCAAGAAACAAGTTAGTATTTATCACTTCTGGTTCCATCGTCCAAAATTCAGTGGGTTTTTGGTTCAATGCCTGAAATAAGGTCTGTGGTTTACAATATTTGTAAACTTTTTTTCTTGTCTTGAAAAAGGCTGTTGCTAACAAGTGGCAAAATGGGACTACAGAGGTTGTTGGGAACATTAAATGTCATCATGACAAACAGGTAAACTCATCTACTCACTAGTCAACTTTTACATCTTTATAGTTTATAATCACACTGTTGCAATCTATTCTAACTCAAACTTTCAGGGACATTTTTTAAAGTAAAGACTGAAAGAGTTGTTCAGTTGTTCATGGTGGTGAGGCTGAAGTCTTGTAACTGTGGTGTAGTTCATTTATAGCCTACATGTAGCTTTTTACTTCTGATGATTGCATTTAGGCTTCAAAATCCATAAAAGTTGTGTTCATTTGTGAAGATTATCATGATAAACAAAACAATCATACTTGGCATGATGCATCTGCATGCCTTAAGTGAATAGTTCACCAAAACATGTAAAATTGTTGAAAATTGACTCACCCTCAGGCCATCCAAGATGTAGAGGAATTTGTTTCTTCATCAGAACAGATTTGGAGAACTGTAGCATTACATCACTTGCTCACCAATGGATCCTATGCAGTCAATAGGTGCCGTCAGAATGAGAGTCCAAGCAGCTGATAAAAACATCACAATAATCCACAAGAAATCCAAACCACTCCTTTCCATATTAATGTCTTGTGAAACAAAAAGCTGCATGTTTGTAAGAAACAAATCCATCAAGACATCCATTGTTTCCAGCTAAAATACAAGTCCTCTGTCCATAATATTGCTTTCTCCAGTTGTTTAATCTGAATCAGAAGAGACATATGCACAGACCAAGCACAGTTTACAAGTGAAAACCTCCCAAAACAGTTCCAAACAAATGTGCCGATTGATTTTAATGAGAAGACAACATGTGACTTTTTCATTGGATGAAGTGTTATTATGGATTGTGGACTATTCAAGTTATGCTTTAATAATGGATGTGTGTGCTACAAACACACAGATTTGCTTCTCAAGGCATTAATTGATAGACTTGAGTGGTTTGGATGACATGTGGATTGTTGTGATGTTTTTATCAGCTGTTTGGACTCTTATTCTGACGGCACCCATTCAGGATCCATTGGTGAGCAAGTGATGTAATACTACATTTCTTAAATCTGTTCTGATGAAGAAACAAGCACATCTGCATCTTGGATGGCATGAGGGTGAGGACATTTTCAGCATTTTTTATTTATTTATTTTTTTTCATTTTTGGGTGAACTATTCCTTTAAATTTTGGTATGATTGTTGCATAAACCTATTATATAAATTGAAACTCTTGAACTATATTTCACAAGTTGTACAGTATGTATGAACTATTTGTATGGACATAAGGGTGCACAAATTACATTTTTGGGTGAACTATACCTTTAAGTGCTCTTCTGCATTCATGTTGAGTAAATCTGTAGTTAAGAGTCCCAGCCCCCTCCTTTCCCATCACAGTCTCTCAGCAACATCAGCTCAGACAACGCCTCCTCCTCCCTCCATTTAGATCAATCCTGCTGTAGAGGCAAATGATGCAGAAAAAAACATTATTGATTTTGCAACATCCTGTCTTCACTTATAGGAACGCTCTACAGTTTCTATGAGAGAAATCGTATGCATTACAGGAAGACCATTGACTGTCAGACCATTGAATGTCTGTCTGAAAACTGATACTCCTTCCCCTAGAGAGCTGCGGATGGCATTGCCTCATTGGGATGAGATAGCCAACCATGCTCAAATTTTGTGAATCACAGCAGGTTTTCCCTTATGTGACATAAACAGAGCAGAGAGAACAGAAGTCAAGGTGACCTGATCAGTCAGATGGATTAGAAAAATAACTAAACAAACAAAATAAGCTACATTTTTGCTAGAACTTTGCTAAGAATGAATTAATAAAGTCAAAATGGAAAACTGACCCAGTAACATAGGTGTTGTGCACTAAAGACTTAGTCTATAGGGTTTAACAGCGAAAGCTTTTTCCATATTTCAGATCAGTGGGTTTGTAAAGATTAACTTTAGCTCTTTTTTTGTGGATGACTGGGTACTGAGATAAGGCCACAATATGCATTATATGATATTTGAGATGTTTCCATTCAGATTTATTTGTAAGACTTTTTTATGACTAAATTTGGTAATGGGAGAGTAAAAATATTTTTAAAACGTACACCGTTCAAACTAGGCTGCTTATGTTGAAGTGTTTGGGATGTGGCTTTTAATGAGGAGACCTATTTTGTAATCAGGCTCTCAAAAAGTATATAACAATTTGGATATAGATTTATCGGCCAACATATCGGTTATCGGCCTTCAAAAATAAAGAATAATCGGTTATCGGTATCGGCCAAAATTTTCATGTCGGTGCATCCCGGTTACATAACTATATGGGATGACCTGAAGAAGCCAGAATAAATATATTATAACTTCTTAATAGATTGCTAGAGCTCAGATCCTAAAACTAACTCATAAATAAATAATAAAAACAATAAATAAATAAATAAATAAATAAACAAATAAATAAATGAGGGAATGAATGAATTAATGAATAAATAAATAAATAACAAATAAAAATAATATTTTAGTAAAAAACAACAACCAAACTAACACATTTCAATACAATTTATTATTTTTTTAATAAAAATAAATATTGTTTATATTTCAGTAAAAACAACAAACAACCTAACAAACAAACAAACAAAAACAAACAATAAAGTAATAATCTGACTGTTTTTAAGAACACGCTGTCTTGCCTGCTTCTGTAGATTATTGTGTGAATACTGAGTGCTGCATAGACTTACACACTAAAGCACGTCACCACCAATCATATCATATGAAAATGGATTCTATCTGAGGCTCGAGCGCGTGTTAAGAAAGCGTTTGCGGTAGACTGGAGCGGAGTCCAGGTTTCTCTGGGGAAGGAGGGAGAGGGACATCTAATCGTCCTAGTCTGCAGGAAGGGTGCGCACGGAGCGCAGTTGCTCTGCGCTGAAGTAAATCTTTCTAGACTGATAAGAGTTCATCATTCAGCGGGAGTTGTGTTCAGTCTTCTTCGGTTCAAACTTCAAAAATGAGCGAATTAGACGAAGAATTTGCCAAGATGCTGCTGATAAAAGAGGAGCGGATAAAGGAGATGGAGAGGCTGCTGTTGGTGAAGGAGCAGGAGGTGAATGAACTGAAGAGAAAGCTGCACAAATGTCAGTCAGTGCTGCCGAGCGCTATTGGACCCAGAACCAGGCGCGCGAAGGGCATCTCCGCGGAACCGCAGACCTTCAGGTCCTTCCAGGACTTGCGCAAACACCCCAAGTCGGACAGGTAAGAGCCCTTCATTTGCCAACTATAGACGAATATTCTTTACACTGGTGTCACAACCAAGCTGTGGATGCTTTCTGTCCGAATCGAGTCTCAGTTACCTCGCAGTGTGATTATGCTATTATGCACTTTATTTTAAGGTGCCGTCGTTACAATGTTATATGTACTTGCTATAATAACAGCAATAATTACAAGTAACTAACCATAAACTAACACTTAACATTATAGTATGTACATATAGTTACATTTGCAATTGCACTGTAACAACATCACCTTAAAATCAAGTGTAACCTTTGCACACGTGACTGTACTTCACTATACTATACTATACTATACTATACTATACTATACTATACTATACTATACAACTAATTATACAATGCAAAGCTTTATACAATACTATGCAACAAAGGTATATGCAAGACTGGATTACCACATTGTATGACACTACTACACTATACTACACTATACTATACTATACTGGCCTAAATTTGGACTGCGAAAAATGACTTGAAACTTTTGATTAGTGCAAAGCATAGAAAGGGTGCTGATTTTTTTTTTCTTTGTGTGTGTGTGTGTGTGTGTGTGTGTGTGTGTGTGTGTGCATGTGTGTGTTTGACAAATGCAGATGGTTTTCACGTGTCACCATTGTGTTTAATTGTAGAAATCAGTTCTTAAAACTTGCTTGGAAGCTTTGGTCATGTGTACGTCATTAACTTGGTATATTTCGGTAAGTTTTAGTACCGAAGAAACTGCATCGTAGTTTAAAGCAACTTTACTCACTACACTACAGTGCAACACGTGGTTTCAGAAAGAAAAAAAAACCAATTAATGTCAATAGTGTCAATTAATGGAATAAATCCATTTTGGAGGTGTTTTAAAATGCTTCTGTGTTTACTATCACCAGTTTTGCCTCTAAATTGTAATAGAATGTAAAGTGTTTATAGTATTGCTTCAAGTTATATGGATGCATAATTAGCTGACATTAACATATATAAATGTTGGTCCATAATGCCTATAATAATGTATTAACATACAGTAAAAGTCCAGTCATCTGGTCTAATGCTCTTAGTCATAAAAGCTCGCTTTCACACTCTTGCTCAGTGTCCAATAGCCCTTCTGTACAACCCTAACCTTGCTGAATATTTAATGCTGGCTGTTAAATATTTAATGTCACAGATATTCACTGCTATATTTAGGATTCATATATTGTAACTTTCAACTTTTCCTGGAAACACGTGGAATGTCCCACATTTAGTGGGAATAAGTAAACCTTGTTTCTGTAAATGAGTATCTTAACCTCTGCAGGGGTCAGCGGGAGCTGTAGCTTCCTATAATAATGTATTAACATACAGTAAAAGTCCAGTCATCTGGTCTAATGCTCTTAGTCATAAAAGCTCGCTTTCACACTCTTGCTCAGTGTCCAATAGCCCTTCTGTACAACCCTAACCTTGCTGAATATTTAATGCTGGCTGTTAAATATTTAATGTCACAGATATTCACTGCTATATTTAGGATTCATATATTGTAACTTTCAACTTTTCCTGGAAACACATGGAATGTCACATTTAGTGGGAATAAGTAAACCTTGTTTCTGTAAATGAGTATCTTAACCTCTGCAGGGGTCAGCGGGAGCTGTAGCTCGCTTAATATTATTGAGATCAATGCGACATTTTCATTTTGCTTTTGAATGTAATAAAATGAAAAAGTGCAGTTTTGGATTATAATAAGCAGTTTCAACTATTGGCTGTCCTTAAAGCGCCCCAAAACTGAAATAACTTCCTGTTAGTAGCCACTAGATGTCAGTAAAATATCATCATCCCTCGAAGGGTCACTATTAAAACTGAGGAACCTGATGCACTGTCACTGATATGACAGAGGGTTTATATTGAGACCTTTCATGAAGTGTGGATGGAAAAGATAATGTTTTTGGTTCAAGATGCCATTGTAACTTACAAGCATATATTTATTTAAATAATTTATTCAGCAATTAAAAGTGACAGAGGGTAATTGAGTGAGTAGTATTTGTCTGTGTCATGTGATCTCAACATGGTGGGGAGCAGCCCCATGTGGGATACAAAAGCTTTTTTTTAGGCCACTGATATGACTGGAGCTTTTCATATGAACTATTCATTTAGGGGTCTTTTTATTGTGGAAAAAGTGCAGTTAACACATTTAGGTTTAAATTAAGCTCCTCTGAAATATATGTATGTATGTGACTAAGGCATGCATAAAATGCAATGCACATTAATCTACTATTTTTCCTGTTTGCTATTTGCTATTTAATATTTTTTAAATGTTTTTGAAAGAACCAATATATTGTGAAAGAACAGTAATATTGTGAATGTGTGTGTGTCTGAGAGAGTATATGTATAATTTATTTCTTTGATGGCAAACCTTTTTTGTAGGATTCTTTTAATCGAAAGAAAGTTTAATTAAGCAGCATTTGAAATATATATATATTTTTTACATTATAAATGTCTTTACTGTTTTGATAAACTGAATGTGTCCTTGCTGAATAAAATGTATTTATTTATCTATCTTAATCCAAACTTTTGAGTGTATCTGTATCACAGTTTCCACTAAAAATATTAAGCAGCAGAAATGTCGATAGCTTTGAACATTGATAAGAATAAGAAATGTTTCTTGAGCACAAATCAACATATTAAAGAAAATAATTTCTGAAGGATCACGTGGCACTGAAGACTGGAGTTGGAGTGATGATGCTGAAAATTCAGCTTTGCAGCACAGGAATAAATTCAGGAATAAATTATATTTTTTATAATATTTCACAACAACCTATATACATATATATAGTGTTACATATATGTATGAATCTGAACCTAAACCTTATAACATTTAACATTTGTTCTTATTTTATGCACTGTAAACTCAGGTTCTTGTGACTGATAAAAAAGCGATCTCTTTGACAAATAATGATCGTCTCTGATGCTGTGTGTTCTCATGTAGAACTCCTTATATAATCAACAAGCTGCTTGAAAAGCACTTGAGAATGGAAAGTGTGTTATCTTTCTTGTCCTGATAAAAGGCTGCAGGGTTAACGGTGGCTTGTACTGCAGATCCAGACTCTGGCCTTCCACATTAGCATCACATCTCTCACGTCCGCATTGGCATAGACACTTTGATCTGCGCCTGGTCTCCAGTTCTTGTAAATGGTTTGCGAGAAGGACAGAGCCTCATCAATCGTGCTTAATTGGTCTTTTCTGCTATGCATGATAAATGGGATTCATGTTCATTTTGGGGCAGTGCTCATGGAGAAAAGGAAGGGATGGACTAGATACAGAATAATGTCCCTTGTGAGGTTTGTGTGCTACATTGTGGGTTTCAAAATTCAGGACATTCATTAACCACTTTATTAATGTCTTGTTTAAAGTCTTAAGATCATTTCTGCCAGACAAAACACTAAACAGGATGGTACATAAAACAATTACACAGAGCAGTGAAAAATATACTGTACAAGACATAAATGTAACAGTTAGCAAACATGATTGCTACAGCTTCCTATGTATCTTCATTTTACCATCTTACTATGATATTCATATATATATACCTTGCTACGTGTACTGCGTTATGCTAACCGAGACTTGTCATTTGCACTTTTATATTGTTGCTCTTTTGTTAGTTTTGACTGCTTTTATTGTCCTCTTTTGTAAGTCGTGTACATATAATTTATAATTTTTTAAAGCTACTGATGTTGTTGTATTGTATTATTGATGCTATTTGCATTTGGTCAAGTTAATTAAATCTTTACTTATCTCTGTATGGGGATGTTTTCTCCACTAGAGGGCGCTTTTAATCCTATTTGTTTTTTAAACTGTAAATTCTTGCCATTTTCTTTTCTCTGGCATATACCACCTGTTAATATTGTGTATATATATATATATATATATATGCGTCCTTTTGGAGCATTTTTAGTATCCTTGATATATATATACTATTATAGTTTGTGTTAATATTTTAATTTACATTTTTCTTTTTATGTTATCTGATTTATGGTAATAAATAAAAAACATGTTTGTATTAAGTTTTTAGTTTGAGTTCATTTAGTTTTAGTTATTTTAGTACTTCAAATTCAATGGTTTATGTTATATAATGATATCTATTTTATTTTAGTTATTATTTATTTTATTTCAAGTAATACAAATGTTTTTATGGTTTAAATTAACTATAATAACTCTGTTTTGAAATTATAATGTTCTACAGAATTCCAGTAGGTTTGTATCTAACATGCTTTCTGATGTGTTACAGTAGTGTAAGGAACAAGAAGTCTACAGAGGGCATACAAGTGCAACAATTTCATTCCCAGAGTAACATTTTTAGCCCTAGAAAGTGGGGGCAGTTAATGAGGTGAAATGGAGCACCAGCTGGTCGTGTGTTAATGGGAAGGATCCAGATGATGTTAGGGGGACTGTGAAGAAGAAGCATGTGGTAGAACTCCAGAGCATCATCTGGACATGCAGCTTGTTCTGTGCAGATGAAGTGTAGAAGCATGCTGCAGTTGGTTGTGTAAACACATGCTACAGAACCCTTGGATATCATTAGTGTTGTATTTAAAGGAATATTTCACCCAAAAATGATAATGTCCTGATTATTTACTCACCTCCAGACCATGCAAGATGCAGATTCCATGGAAAACATTACAGGATATTTCTTCATCTAATGCAAGTGAATGCCATTTGTAGTTGAAAAGTATAGATTAGAATTGTTTCATTTATGCATGCATGTATGTTTTTTTTTTCTTTTCCTGAAAATTACGGATTTTTTTTTTTCCACTAGAGAAGATCCTTATTTGTTGACTGGGGTTGTGTGGATCACTTTGAAGCTGCCTTCAATGTTGGTCTATGTTGGACCCTGTTTACTTACTCCAAAACCTTAATTTCTATTTGGCTGAAAAAAGAAAGTCATTTACATCTTGGATGGCGTGGGGGTGAGTAAATAATCAGGACATTTTCATTTTTGGGTGAACTATTCCTTTGAGTGTTAAGGGATTGTGGTACTGTAAATGCATATCAATGATATATGAACTTAAAAAGATCCCAAGCAGAATAATTGCAACAATGTTAAATGTTGATGGATTCCTGTGTTAGTATATAATGTAAAAAAAAAAAAAATTATATATATATATATATAT
>NW_015505778.1:173210-175252 GCF_001515645.1 Sinocyclocheilus grahami | reverse complement strand
ATATATATGTATGTATGCTAATAGTCATTTCAAGATTGTTTTGGGAATTTTTTTTTCCAAAACTAAAACATGAAATAAAATAAAATAAAATATAAAAAACCTTGAAATTATTTTATATTAAAAAGTTACCTTGATGTGCTAAAATAACTCAAAAATAACTAAAAAATAAAGAAAACTATGTAGACATTTAAAAATCAAAAACTAAGAAAAATGACTAAAACACACAAGAAGATTATAAAACTTTAAAACTAAAACTGAAATGTGAAAAAATTAAAATAAACAATCAAAATATAAAAAATATAAAGATGCACTGTTTTTCAAAGGGAATGTATGAATTTCAAAATATAATATTTTTCTGCATCATAAATATTTTATTAGATTAGATTCAGCTTTGTGCTTGTGTAGAGTAGGTCTAACCAGAAGTGCAAGTCGTAGTAATACAGCAGCGTAGAAAATCATTTTCATAATAATAATAATTTATGCATTTAGCAGATGCTTTTATCCAAAACGACTTACAGTGCATTCAGGCTATACATTTTGTACCAGTATGTGTATTAAATAAATTATGGTGAAGTGCAAATTGGAAAATGAGCTGGAAATGACCACTATAGTGCAGATGACTTGGAATACAGTACATCATTTAGTTATTATATTTAATGTTATAATGTGCAAAATAGAAATATACAATTTGTATTTATATAAGGATATATACAGTGGGGTCATAAAATCTGGGACCACATTCAAATTCTGGGAACCAAAACCCTGGAAATGAACAAAGTTTTAGGATTTTTATAAATGTAAAACAAGGAACCATACAATGAAGATGAAATATTTAAGATTCTGTAACATTTGAATGTCACAAATGAAAAAGCACATTTGTGACACTGACAACATGAACTCTTTGTACAGACGGTCAGATGTTATTGCTTCCAATGAAGCGTTACATCTCAAATTATGCCTGAGAACATCAGGTTTCGGGCATATTAGCACTAGTTCTGCTTTCAGAACAATACAAATCCCTCTATATAATAGAAGTATATATAAGGCAGTATATGATAATTATTGGCTAATAGTCCTTTCATGACTGTTTTAGGAACATCGTTCAGTCTCATATATCAGCCACAAAGGTGTACATAAAATGTTAAGCATTTGAAATTGCTTTTAAGCCTTTTTAAACTATATATAAAGTTCAATGAAACTGCATGATGATCTCTAATGAAATGCACACAACTGGAAAGCGGAGTAGATTCTTAGCGCCGTTGAGAATCTTTTCATCTTCTCCTCAGCAGGATCTCTAGAGCGGTATTATCTAAAAGCCTCCCATTGCTTTTAAGCCTTTTTAAACTATATATAAAGTTCAATGAAACTGCATGATGATCTCTAATGAAATGCACACAACTCTGGGGCAAATCTGTTGACAAATCTGATTCATTGCTTGTAAACCTTTGTTTCCAAATTAATGTAACAGTCACATAGGGCTGGGTATCGTTCAAAAAGTTTCGATATCGATACCGATACCGATACCTTGACTTCGATACCGGTTCCTGAACGATACTTTTTCCGATACCAGTTTTATGAAATCAATTTTAACAAGACTACATTATCTAAAAAAAAAAAACTTTGGTTTTATTTTTCAGCTTGTTGATGTTTATACAAACTCAAAGACTCATCTCCTGAGCCACTGCACAAAGGAACAAAATGTAACCAACACAATAAATCAGTGCAAACAGTTGTAATAAAGCTCAACTAGTCTTCAGTTTACACATCTGTTAGGCTACATTTACACTAGTTAGTGTTCGTTTTAAACAGCATAGCTCAGACAGAATCATGATTTCTATTTATTTTCTGCTGATTTAATGATGAGCATTTGCAGCTTCCAGCGCTGCCTGCTTGTGTTCTCTCTTCCATGATCGCTGCTCTGACTCAGAGGTAATAACATATTTAATTTCAGCAACATTACATGGCCCAAACACACATTAGACGGCAATCGGAAGTTATTACAAACACTTGATGGTGGTTTAAAGTGAGTTTTGAGTAAAAGC
>NW_015505778.1:124077-172959 GCF_001515645.1 Sinocyclocheilus grahami | reverse complement strand
TATATATATATATATATATATATATATGTATGTATGCTAATAGTCATTTCAAGATTGTTTTGGGAATTTTTTTTTCCAAAACTAAAACATGAAATAAAATAAAATAAAATATAAAAAACCTTGAAATTATTTTATATTAAAAAGTTACCTTGATGTGCTAAAATAACTCAAAAATAACTAAAAAATAAAGAAAACTATGTAGACATTTAAAAATCAAAAACTAAGAAAAATGACTAAAACACACAAGAAGATTATAAAACTTTAAAACTAAAACTGAAATGTGAAAAAATTAAAATAAACAATCAAAATATAAAAAATATAAAGATGCACTGTTTTTCAAAGGGAATGTATGAATTTCAAAATATAATATTTTTCTGCATCATAAATATTTTATTAGATTAGATTCAGCTTTGTGCTTGTGTAGAGTAGGTCTAACCAGAAGTGCAAGTCGTAGTAATACAGCAGCGTAGAAAATCATTTTCATAATAATAATAATTTATGCATTTAGCAGATGCTTTTATCCAAAACGACTTACAGTGCATTCAGGCTATACATTTTGTACCAGTATGTGTATTAAATAAATTATGGTGAAGTGCAAATTGGAAAATGAGCTGGAAATGACCACTATAGTGCAGATGACTTGGAATACAGTACATCATTTAGTTATTATATTTAATGTTATAATGTGCAAAATAGAAATATACAATTTGTATTTATATAAGGATATATACAGTGGGGTCATAAAATCTGGGACCACATTCAAATTCTGGGAACCAAAACCCTGGAAATGAACAAAGTTTTAGGATTTTTATAAATGTAAAACAAGGAACCATACAATGAAGATGAAATATTTAAGATTCTGTAACATTTGAATGTCACAAATGAAAAAGCACATTTGTGACACTGACAACATGAACTCTTTGTACAGACGGTCAGATGTTATTGCTTCCAATGAAGCGTTACATCTCAAATTATGCCTGAGAACATCAGGTTTCGGGCATATTAGCTGCTTTCAGGCTTTCAGAACAATACAAATCCCTCTATATAATAGAAGTATATATAAGGCAGTATATGATAATTATTGGCCTTTCATGACTTCATGACTGTTTTAGGAACATCGTTCAGTCTCATATATCAGCCACAAAGGTGTACATAAAATGTTAAGCATTTGAAATTGCTTTTAAGCCTTTTTAAACTATATATAAAGTTCAATGAAACTGCATGATGATCTCTAATGAAATGCACACAACTCTGGGGCAAATCTGTTGACAAATCTGATTCATTGCTTGTAAACCTTTGTTTCCAAATTAATGTAACAGTCACATAGGGCTGGGTATCGTTCAAAAAGTTTCGATATCGATACCGATACCGATACCTTGACTTCGATACCGGTTCCTGAACGATACTTTTTCCGATACCAGTTTTATGAAATCAATTTTAACAAGACTACATTATCTAAAAAAAAAAAACTTTGGTTTTATTTTTCAGCTTGTTGATGTTTATACAAACTCAAAGACTCCTCACCTGAGCCACTGCACAAAGGAACAAAATGTAACCAACACAATAAATCAGTGCAAACAGTTGTAATAAAGCTCAACTAGTCTTCAGTTTACACATCTGTTAGGCTACATTTACACTAGTTAGTGTTCGTTTTAAACAGCATAGCTCAGACAGAATCATGATTTCTATTTATTTTCTGCTGATTTAATGATGAGCATTTGCAGCTTCCAGCGCTGCCTGCTTGTGTTCTCTCTTCCATGATCGCTGCTCTGACTCAGAGGTAATAACATATTTAATTTCAGCAACATTACACGGCCAAAACACACATTAGACGGCAATCAGAAGTTATTACAAACACTCGATGGTGGGTTAAAGTGAGTTTTGAGTAAAAGCGGAATATAAATCTTATTTATTGTCTTATGTAGCATGATGCTACAGTTTGCATGCATGGTCACATAACACGTGCTTTCGGTCGTGTAACGTTAGTATGAACGGACATCTGCATATGATCGGAACTCCACGCAGCTTCCGCGCTACTCTCCATTGGAAATTAATGACTGAATGACCGGTCTGTCGCTTGTCGTTTGTCGGAGATAGTGGAAAGCCGGCTTGAAACGCGGTGGAAACGCCAGTATGGCGAGGATCGTTTTCATTTTAAAACATAAACGCACCAGTGTAAATGTAGCCTTACCTCTATGGGGGGATGGGATGCATTCATACTACAGCCTCACGTGTGCACCACATCTCTGAGTGTAACCGGTGTACAATAGTACACTCTAAAAAAATGCTGGGTTAAAAAGGGACAAACCCAGCTATTGGGTTGTTTTGACCCAGCGGTTGGGTTCAAAACATCCCTACCGCTGGGTCAAAACAACCCAATAGCTGGGTTTGTCAGAGTGTAGGTGTGTACGACTTGACACGGACCGACTGTGCAGACCGATCGGTGTATTACAGTACCACGAGAGCTAAAGAGAGCAGACTGCTCCGTGCGCTTTCGAATCGCTCTCGCGGATGATCGATCTGCGCCGCACCTCTTCAAGTCGAACACACCGACTAGTGCTGCAGGCTTATTGGCACACTGACGCTGATGAGATTATCCCCGTGTGGTATATGGGCAACTCTGGAAACGCTGCCCTCTCATTCATTCATCTGCTATGTTAGGTGCGATGTTATGCTCACGTGTTCTGATAATACTAGCTTTCTAGGACTAAACATTATTTGGATAATTGGTAAAAAAAAAAAAAAAAAAAAAGTGAAATATCTTAACCCTACTGTTAGACCTGAAAAAATAAAAAGCAATTTATTTACTTCGAAGGCCTGTCGTTATTTTTTATTTGTGCTATCATTATTAATTTCTTTATTTGTTCTTATTTTATTACTGACTGCTTACTTGTCATTTTTTATTCAATTCAAAGTTTGAAATCAAGCTATCTCGTGCTACTGCACCAAAATTACCCAACTGTAAAACAATAAAAACACTGAGTGAGCAAAAATTTGTGAGATAGCTAGTTATAATGGTAATTCAATAATGTTTACATATTTATAAAAGCCTACATTAAAATCTGTCATATAAATTGGTCTCTTCATTAGAAATTAGCCTACTGATTGCCACCATTGATGGACAACATTTTGTAATAATATTAAAAATATCTGTATGACAATATATTCTGCAGTTCTTCCCTGTTGTACCGAATATCTATACTTTTCAAATTATCATATCGAAGTTAGAAATTCTAATATTGTGACAAAATAAATTTTGTAGGGTGCCACAAGTTTGTAAAAATTTCCAAAGGGTGCCGTGACTAAAAAAAGGTTGGGAAACACTGCTCTATGGTATCGAGGCAATTCGGTCGGTGCCTAAAAATTATAAAACTCGATACCCGGCCCTACAGCCACATGCAGAAATTAAGACCTAAAACAGGAAATTACATCATAAAGTCCCCAGAACTATCAAACTTTAGCCTCTCTATCGCCATCTGGGGTTAAAACCGAAAATTGCATGTTACTTACATAGTAGTTCTTCCACACTTCATTGACTGGTTTTTCTTCTATTGCATAAAATGTTTCTATTTACAAATTTTTTTTTTTGCAATGTTTGAGAAATGACCAATAAGTGGTGTTTAAAATAGTCACTGGTGCAGAAGAAATCCACCCAGTACAGACCAAAATGCTGTCGTTTTGTTCAACGCTCGCTTACTGATTGACTTTTTCAGTCTTGCGATTGCTTTCATTATAGTGAATGCTTTCATTATATCCAATCCGATACAAATATGAGACTCAGTGTACAGCGTAGTCAGTGTCTTTGATTATAACCAAAGTTTTCGCAAGAGTGCAGAACTCAGTCAGGGAACGGAATTGACAGCTGTATTAATTATAAAAGGAGCGATGTTTGGTTGCTTTCTTTATGCAACTTATTCACAATCGTTTTTCATTCTGCTAAAAATAACAATGGGAAGTTAATTGTATACTCACTGTCTTGATTTATTGTAGCTACCACCACTTCTTTCCACTCTCACACGATATAGAAGCAGGACATTATTTTCTGTGTTTACGGACATGAAGTTAACGAGAAAACAAATGACGAAAGCCTGGATTTCCCTCCAAAACCAACCAGACAGCTCAGACTTGTAGGTTTGAATAGGGGTAAGATAAGAACCCTGTAAAATTAATCAATTTAAACATTTTACAAGAAAATACTAGTTCAGGCTTTTTACAGAATATCTTAAAAATGTCATGTTTAATTCAGTGTGTGACGTGCTGTTTTTTAGTATTTTACTAACAATTTCTGGGTGAAAATTGTTTAAATCCTACACCATTTTTTTAAAACACAGATTTGACTTTGATATCTATATAATGGAATTTTGTTAATTGGTTTTATAAAAAAAAAAAGACTATAGTGGAGCTTAATTGTCATCATATAATTTCTTTAACATAAATATAAATAATTTAATAATATAAATTATTTATTAATAATTCTAACGTTTTTAATAGGAATTACATTGACATAGGGTTAAAAAAAACTTGGTTGTGTCTAAATTTTCTTGCACAATTGTTCTCTCCCACTCTGGGGCCCCTGTTAAGTTTTGCGGAATGTATCCATCTTGCTTCCTACCAAAAGAGCATATTTTCTCCTTTTATGGAAATGGCTCAGTGTTGTTCTCTGTGTCTGGGCAGACATGAATCATTGTTAAACAAAAGAGCGGAGAGTGGCTTAAGAAGAGCTGTAAAAGAGTGCTGAGAGGGAAGGACTGTTAGTTAGGAGATGGCAACACATACTGCAAGTGTGCCAGTCTACACTATCTGCCAGCCTATTTGAAGTTGTTCAGCGTGGCTCAACAAAGCCATGCTCCATCTGGCTTCAAAATCACTTCGCCATTCCACCAAGCGGCCTGCCAGGAGGACACCATAATGATGCCTCAAATATCAAAGACTCAAATTAAATTGAGGCTCCTGATGCGAGGTGGCATTTTCTGCACTTTTTTGCTATGGTAACCCCTTCAGAGCAATACTGTTACCCATCTCTGAAGACTTTGAAATCTGTCCACCACCTGCAGCTTTGAGCTCAAAGAGAAAGTTTGGTGCATGAGCTACTTCACAGAGTGCACTTCTTAGAGTGCACCTGCACCATTTTGAGTGATCAAGTCTTACCTGTCTTCTGTTCCCCTGTCCCCTAGTCTTATTTACACCTCTCATTATTGCCGGTCGATGGCTCACCATGTCTGTATGGGAATGATAGATTGTATCAATGTAATGTCTTCATCAAGTATGAAAAGTAGAATGATTTGTTGTTAATCCCCCTTTCAGTGTCAGACAGAAGGAACAATTGAAGCCATATTTCTCTAGACAATTGCACAATGGGGTTGATAAGAAAACAACACATGAAATTAGTTTATAATCCTATAAGTGTCCTATTAATTTCAGTCATCAATGTTCCCCTTGAAATGATCATGCATATCTGCTGCTGCCTGAGTTTGATTTGAACAGTTATTAGCAGTGATGACTCGAGTTTTATCAGCTGACCTCAGTCAAAGACGATAAACAGTTGCTTTTTTGTGCATTTGGTCTTTTTCAATATCAGTAGTTCACTGATTCCTGAGTACTAGGAAAAAAGTGAAATAAAGAGCACTATTTTAAATTAGGGATGCACGATATTAGATTTTTGCCAATATCTGATATGCAGATATTTTAAAATCATTTTGGCCGTTAGCTGATGCCGATGGCGATACCAATATATACTGTATTTCCCTTTATTTTGAAACAACAACAAGTCCCTCTTGTGTGGAATTTATAAACAAATTATTTTTAACTTTGGTTAGTTTTGAGCAAAAACTTATTTGTTAGAACTAATAAACATTATTAAGTTATTACATTTGTATCAGCACCATCAGATGCAAAAAAATTAAATAAAAAAATCAAGCCAAAATATTAATACATTTTGCATTCACTTTAATAAATAAAGTGCAGGTGTTAAGGAAACACATATTTTGATATCACATATTAGTCATTGTTTTTCTGGTGATATTAGCTAACATGACAGTTGACAGTAACATGACAAAATTTGGAAAATTGTCTAAAAATCTCAAACAACTGATTTACATCATATTTTGAGTTAATATTGAGGTTGTTCTGTGTAATAAAATGTGTTGAGAATATATATATATATATATATATATATATATATACAGTATGTGTGTATATAAATAAAGGCTGTAATAATTTTGAACTCATGGCTAGTGAAATATGAAAAGGGGAACTTCAGGAAAAACACTGACTTTGAAGTTGCCTAGTTTTTAATGCTTTAAAAAAAAATGCTTTAAAGACAAAGTAAGGACATATTTGCAAAACTTTATAAAAGAGGTACAGTAGTGCCACAATTCTTTACACTTTTTGGTGTAATCAACATAGAGATTTTTTACTAAACAGTAGTCTTAAGACCCGTCCACACCATGAACGATAACTATAACGATAACTACATTAGCGTCTATACCAGCGGATGATAATGTCTGTTTATTCTAAGTGCATGCTCGTCTGCCGCTTTAAATTCTCAAGCTCGTTATAGCAGGATTGGTTCTGATTGGGTGTCATTGTTTTTATCGTTCATCAGCTGGAAAAAATTGTTCAGAAAGTGATTCCAACAATATTGTTTCCCTGTGCCTTTATCGTTATAATTGTGGTGTGGACTCTGCTATTATTTAATATTAAAAATGATTTTTAGAATCGTTTCTTTATCATCATCTTTATAGTATATCTTTATAGTACATCGTCCTTGGTGTGAACAAGCCTTTAGTTATCTTTGAATATTCATCTGAGTTAGTGATAATGTAAGATCATAATTTGATATAAATTAACATGTTAATTTTTTAGTGACCATCTCTCCCCAAATGTTGCTTTTTTCCCAAGTAATGGTAGGTGCAGTACTTGTTTTGTCTCATATCTCAAGAATTAGTGAGTTATATTTAGTGAGAGGTCAGTTTCTTATACAAAAATGCCATTGTTTGTAGCGCTGGTGCCCACATGGATGACGAATCAGAAACTGTGCTGATAGTTAATGTCATTAGTCCAGGCAGATCTACAGATCGTGAGGTCTTATCATCCGCCCATGGGACATTAGTACCCAGCAGGAGTGTGTGAGTGGTAGTGTCGCAGTGTATCTGAGCAGTCATCTGTCCGCCCCATGTCCTCCTCGGGCTCCAGTACTCGTGCACTCTTGCACAGATGGTCCATTCTTGCCATCATCTCTGCCACACTGCCATTTCTAATCAAAGGAGAAAAAATATCCAATATTTCCACAAGGAGATCTGCTTGTGCAATGATTGAATAATCAAATTTGTCCAGTGCATGATTAAGAAATAGATTTGTGGAATGAAACTTGGAATGCAGTGGCACTAGCAAGGCCTCCTGACAAGCATTTTTCCAATAAACTGTGGTGTTGTCAATGAAAATGACTCATCATGTAGAGCCAAGATGCACTCCATATGAAGGAATTCATCTATTGATGTGGTGAGGTATTGATTGCATTCACAAACCCAGGTATGGGGGATTCTCTCTGATTATTTAAGCGGCTGACACTTTTCTGTGAGTAATCTCACACGCTGTGGTGTTGAATGGAGGTGTCTAGTATTTCAAGAAAAAATTAGAGATCTGTGAGATTTCAGTTCTTTCGGAGGAACCCAGTAGCTTTGCTAATGGGTTTTCAAAAATGTCTTCATCTGTTTTTGTTTTATAAACAGTGATCTTTATCTACTTTTCAAGCAAATCTTAGAGACTGTGACCTAATGCGTCCTATTTATGTCTATATATAAATATATCCATACCGTTTTCAGTTGGCAGGATTTTTTTAAGTTATTAACAGAGCAATGGACAAATGAGAAAGCAGAGAGTGGGACGTGGTTGATATTAAAAGCGCAGTAAGCTGAGAAAGAGATCTGAATCCGGTAACAACGTACTAGCTGTGTCCCAGTTCTGAGGCTGCATCCTTCGAAGGATGCAGACTTCAAAGGTCATGCCTTTGAAGGCCGCAGAGGTCAAATACACACAAAAATGTGTCAAAATGCATGCTGCGGCATGTAAACCCATTTAGTTATGTTTTAGTTGAATGTAAATAGTTGTGAGAAAGTAGGATGTGTGTCAGTATATTAGGTCTGTGAATTAGGTCTTAAAGTGACAGCAGCCATAATAAATCTGCTACTGCCTGTACCATTAATATTAATCAAGCAACATAAGAAAAAAAAAATAGAAAATCACTCCCTGCTTTTGACCAAATAAATTTTTTGTAGATTTAATTATTATTTTTAATTATTAAATTATTAAAAATTGTATTAATTATATTTAATTCATAAAGTGTTGCATTTTTCATCGAACTATTACCTGAAAAATTTAAAGCACTGTTTACTTCATTTGTATCTTTGTTCTATTTTATTCATTTGATACATTGCTTCTTATTTGTTCTTTGTTTTGACTGTTTACTTGTCTTGAATAAGCTTGAGCACTTTTTACTTGCGTGTTAGTTGTAGGGCTTACTAGATTTTTATCATAGCTTGCAAAATAGTCTTAAAAATCAACATGAAAAAAAAAATCATGATAAGATGGTGGATCGTGATCCTTCCTGACAAAATCGTGATATGATATTTTTGCCATATCGTCCACCCCTATTTTTAAATTAAGCAGTTTTTCATTTAGTCCTTGTTATCCACAGGTCTAAAGAACTAATCAAAGAGGCCATTCTTGACAATGACTTCATGAAGAACTTGGAGCTGTCTCAGATTCAGGAGATTGTGGACTGCATGTACCCTGTGGAGTATGATAAAGATAGTTGTATCATCAAAGAAGGCGATGTGGGCTCCCTGGTCTATGTCATGGAAGGTAGGTCATGTCAAAGTATTCTTGCTGTTTACTTTACTGTGTTTTACAGCTGTAACAGATGATATACAGATAGGCCAGTAAACCACAAGAGGCTGTGCATTACAGTGATTTTACCTCGGGTATGGGGTGTTCTTTGGAAAAACCTCTTAACTGTTTAACACACGATGGTGTATTGCTTTACTTTGGATACTGAAAATTTAATGGCCATAAATAATTTGTATAAGACACGAAACTGCATTTTAATAATTTATTTATTTTATTAAAGGGGTCATAGGATGCCCATTTTCCACAAGTTGATATGATTCTTTAGGGTCTTAATGAAAAATCTGTAACATAGTTTGGTTAAAATTTCTCAATGGTAGTGTAAAAAACACCTTTTTTACCCTGTCAAAAACAGCTCTTTTCAGAGCACGCAGTTTTGTAGCATTTTCCTTTAAATGTTAAAGGGGTCATATGATGCTTTTTTAAAGATCATTATTTAGTGTAACAAAATATGTTGACATGCTTTAATGTTCAAAAAACACATTATTTTTCAAATACTGTACATTATTGTAGGTCCTCTATGCCCCGCCTCTCTCAACCGCTTCGTTTTCTACAAAGTCCCTCCTTCCGACAAGCGCAGTGCATCATATGACCCCTTTAATGAGCTCTGCTGACCCCACCCTCTCCGCGTCAAAACTTACTAATTAGCACATTATTAGGAAAGGCGATTTGCAAAGATTCGTTAAAAAAACCTTACACTCATTTCTTCTGTAGGTGAAGCTGGATCACGAATGATTCGCACAAACATAGATGCATTTATGTAGATCGGGGACGCATTTCCTTCAAAAACAAACATAATCCACTGCGTCTTCTCAGATGTCGGGAGTAAACGACGACTGCTATGTTCATTATTATATCCAACAACAGAACACCTCAATCGCTTAGGAGTCATTCTTGTCTACAACTGCTCCAGCAGTGAAACAATGGCGGATTGATGACAGCTCACTCAGGGCGGGCCTAAGGTAAGACGCCAGGCCAGTCTGTGCTGAAACGCTACTGTCAATCAAACTATCATGGGAGCGGTGGGAGGGCATCTGAGATCGGCTCGATTTGAGAAAGGGGTAAAGATTTTAGTAGATTAACAAAAAACCACTGGGTGGATTTTTATCATTTTAGGGTGGTTGTGTACACACACTGCCAACACACATTTCAGTTCAAACAACTTGTAAAAGTGCATGTAGCATTATATGACCCCTTTAAAATACATGCTCCCATTTAGCATTGATTTATTTACCAGTATATTGAGTGAATTCAGTTAAAGGCCCAATTTACCTTATTTTGCCCTATGTAAAAAAAAAAAAAGATTCCAAAAGTTCAGCTTGTAACACTCCAAAGAGAAAGGAAAACTTGAAATCGCATCATATGACCCCTTTAATGAGCTCTGCTGACCCCACCCTCTCCGCGTCAAAACTACTTAATCTACAAAAAAAGATTTTAGTAGATTAACAAAAAACCACTGGGTGGATTTTTATCATTTTAGGGTGGTTGTGTACACACACTGCCAACACACATTTCAGTTCAAACAACTTGTAAAAGTGCATGTAGCATTATATGACCCCTTTAAAATACATGCTCCCATTTAGCATTATTTACATGATTTATTTACCAGTATATTGAGTGAATTCAGTTAAAGGCCCAATTTACCTTATTTTGCCCTATGTAAAAAAAAAAAAAGATTCCAAAAGTTTTTTTTTTGCAGTGATACCACAAAAGGAACTATTTTGGGTTCCCCAAATAACCTTTCTGTGAACGGTTTTTAAAAGTGTCAAGAACATTTTAATAATCTAAAGGACCTTTTTCCACTATAAAGAACTTTGTGTCCAATGGAAAAGTTTCATGAATGTTGAAGGTTCTTCGTGGAACCATCGATGCCAGTAAAGAACCTTTACTTTTAAGAGTGTATGAGATCAGCCAGTTGGTAACACTTCATAATAAGGTCTGAAGTTCTGGAGGAAAAACCTTCTGATTCTAAAATTTCTAGATGATAAAGCAGTTTATAGCTACAGTTTGGGGTTTAGTTTCTGCTCTGTGAAGATATAATTTACCACTTGGATGTAAATGTAAATGCCCCCCTCATTATGTAAATTAAATTTTATGATGATAAAATTTGTAATAGTTCTCACAGGCCTACTTCAGTTTTTACAGTTTGTTAAATTGATGACTCTTATGAAAGGAAATGCTCCATGTAGTAACTCACAAATCACTTTATTTTCAGTAGAGAGCAGCAGTGTAAACCCCGGCACAGGTTCACACACAAATCGAGAGTCTGTTCAGTTATACATTTTGGTTGTCACTCTAGTTTACAACCAATCAACACGAGAAAAAAACACATTTAGCTCTCGAAAATAGGGCTGATGCTGTTTGAACGTTGGCTTAGAACTGAACTTGAGGAGTAATAACCGTAGCCTCATTTAATGCACTTCCAATTTAGCTTTTCATCGCCAGGCGGCCGGTTTGAATGGTGAGTTTTATGGTCACCTTGGATCTATTCACAGACATAACATAGATCTCTTTCTTCTTTTATCATGTTTTATTTCCGTGTGGTCTGCCGCAGGTTTTGTTGCAGTGCTGTATGAGTTCTTTCTAATGCCGTTTGTGATGTAAAATCTCCTTTTTGGTTTTGTTGACCATAAACAAAAGTCCTTTTAGACGTATTCACATCTTATTTAAGCCATCAGCTGTCCACGTATTTGGTTCAGACACCACAGGGCTTTTCTGAATGCACAGCCCCCCTCAGTGCAACAGGGTCTCTGGAAGCATTTAAAAGTTCACTTATTGCCAGTCTGAAAAAGTAGTCTGAAGTTGATTGTGAAGTGCACCTTGTTCAAAAAAACAAAAACAAAATCTTTTTTTTGGTGTCGCTCTTGCTGAATTGGTCTCTAGTTGCCCTTTAAAAATATAAACTGTTAATAAGATGGTTTCTAGTCTTAAAGATATTCTAGTCTTGAGCTGAATTCAGAGTGTCTGGAAAGTTTCCATGGATTTTAAAGGTTCTTCATGGAACCATAGATGCCAATAAAAACCTTTATTTTTAAGAGTGTAAAACAAATCAAACTAATTTTAGAAGTGTAGCTAAATAGGTGGGAGCACAGAGTTTGCTTTAATGCTAAGGTCATTGGATATGTTGCAAGAGAAAAATTGCTTCCAAAATGTTTCAGACACATTTAAAAATCATCATTCTGCGCTGTAGGGTTTTGGCATTTAAAAAACAGAAGTGCTTGAGTTGAAATATCGCATGAATGGCTTTGAATAGGCATTCAAGTGAGAGCATTTTCACAGCACTGCACCCATGAACCATTTTTGCCTCTCCAAACTAACCCCTGCCAGTCACAACAGGAGGCATGCTCTTTACCGCCAAACCTTTCAGTCTGCTCCCAGTAATGTACACTTGGCAGGTGGCTCACCTCCTCCTGGTGTATTGTTGTAGCTGTAGAATATGTCGGTAGTTGCCTCTAGCCACTTGAGATGCTAATTTCCTCTAATTTATTGCCTTGCCCTTGTGTCCGCCCTCTCATTTGATTCCAAACCCCCTAAGACTGACTGTGGTCCTCTTCATGAATGTATTTAGTAAGCAGTTTTGGCAATTATGTGTACGCCCTAATGTGAACTTTGAAAGCGAGTGAATGTGTAATATTAAATGTCAAAATAGTTCACCCAAGAATGAAAATTGGCTGAAAATTTACTCACCCTCAGACTTTCCATAATGTAGATGAATTTGTTTCTCCATCAGAACAGATTTGGAGAACTGTAGCATTACATTACTTGCTCACCAATGGATCCTCTGCAGTGAATGGGTGCCGTCAGAATGAGAGTCCAAACAGCTGATAAAAACATCACAATAATCCACACCAATCCAGTCCATCAGTTAATATCGTGTGAAGCAAAAATCTGCATGTTTGTAAGAAACAAATTCATCATTTAGATGGTTTTAATTTCAAACCATTGCTTATGGCTAAAATATGAGTCCTCTATACATAAAATTGCTTATTCCAGTGGAAAAAGTTGTCTTGTCTGAATCAGGAAATTTTCAGTTTACAAGCAAAACCAGTCCATAACAGTTCTAAACAAATATGTAGGTGATTTTGATGTGAGAGGACAACAGGGGATGTACTTTTTCAGTGGAGGAAGCGTTATTATGGATTATGGACTCTTGTTTTGGCTAGAAGTAATGGTTTGAAATTAAAATGCCTTGATTAATTTGTTTCTTACAAACACAGTTTTTCGCTTCACAAGATGTAACTGATTGACTGGAGTCATGTGAATTACTTGTGGATTATTGTGATGTTTTTATGTTATTGTGATGTTTTATTATGTTTTTATTTAGTGTGCTGTTTGGACTCTCATTCTGACGGCACCCATTCACTGCAGAGGATCCATTGGTGAACAAGTGATGTAATGCTAAATTTCCCCAAATCTAATTTGATGAAAAAAAAAAAAACAACTTTCCATCTCTTAATTTGTATTAATTTGCTGAATTAACTTCAGACAGACCCCTTTGGTGCACAGCAGTCTAAATTTTAAGCAATTAAATATTTGAAGCAACAGGTCACCCAATTTGCTGGGAGGCAACTGAAGGAATTAAATGTTAGGAACATATTAATCAGATTACAGATTCCTTGTGCTGAAGATATAGAAGCTGAATTTATCTCTATTGTCTGACAGAAGTTACTTGATATTTAGTAGGCATGTACTTTTTCCTGGTGTCGATATGGATTTGATATGCATCCAGACATAAAAATATATTTACAATTTATTAATTGTACTCTGGAAGTTGTAATTGTACAGTGTAATTGTACTCTGATTTTACTCCGAAAATGCTAGTAAATTTCACAAATAATAACAGAAATGGCAAGCATCACATTGAATTAAACATGAAATTTAGAAATAGAAAACTGAAGTAGTATTTTCTTGTAAAACATCCTCCAGCAATCTTTGTTTTATTTGTGTTATTTATTGTGTCATGTAAGACATGTGAATACTTAAAATGCTTATAAAGAAATAAATACAGTTATTTCATTTAAGGCTAAACAGAACATTATGGGAGTATCTTTTCTTAAAGTTATGTACCAAGTGACTTTGAAACCCTGATTTGATCAAATGAAAGTGACGTGACATGTGGCCAAGTATGGTGACCCATACTTGGAATTAGTGCTCTGCATTTAACCCATCCAAAGTGCACACACACAGCAGTGAACACACACACACACACACACACCATGAACACGCACCCGGAGCAGTGGGCAGCCATTTATGCTGCGGCACCCGGGGAGCAGTTGGGGGTTCAGTGCCTTGCTCAAGGGCACCTCAGTCGTGGTATTGAAGGTGAGAGAGCACTGTTCATTCACTCCCCCCATCTACAATCCCTGCCGGTACGAGACTCGAACCCGCAACCTTTGGGTTGAAGTCGTGGGGAAGTCGACATACATTTGGCCTAAAATGCTTTTATTTTTGTTAGATCCACTACTAATAGTGGCTTTGACACAGATCTCAGATTGTTGCAGACTTTCCCTGCCAATCAGTGGTGAACAATGACAATTTTAGTAAACTGACAGCAAAATCACACCCACATTGTTTTAGAAGAAGGAGAAGGCTTATCTTCTGGCCGTCATTTACGATTTCATGTGTCACATGCTAAAGCTTTATTAGAATTCACTGAAGTCGAGCCAATGGTGAGTAGTGCTGGATTATAAAACATGTTTCAGGATGACCATCAGTGACATGAAATAATGACAACATTTTTCACAAGACTTCCTTTCCTGCTTACGTATGAGGAGTTGGCAAGAGACCCACTACATTTACAACACGCAAGTAAGCGTGATCCAAGCAGGAAAAGCCTCATCTTATGCCCTCTGAAGACGGCAGAAGTGATGATGAAACTGAGCTATACTTAGCCATGTGAGATCTGAACACTGAGAGCATGACTTGTCACATTTACTTTGGGAAAGACGCAGATGCAGCGGATCTCTGCTCTAGGAAACAGCAAGTAACAGTTTCTCCAGCCTTCTGCCAAACTGCCACAAATTGTCCCTGCATGCCGATGGTTGCATAGCAACCCCATTAATGCTCACCCGGGGTAGTTTATTTACATTCGCATTAATATACTGTGCCCCACAAACCCAGCATGGGATATTGCGTAAGATTGTCTGAAGTTTCAATCATGTGGAGCACAATATGTGTGAACTATGGTGAGAAAACCTGTTAGTCATCCGGAGATCTGACTGTTTAAGTGACGGATCCAATTCCAGGTAATGAGTTTTAAATGTGAAAATGCATAAAGCGGCTCATTTATTTTTTTTTGTCTCTAATTGGGTTGTACAATTCTTACGTGAATTGGTGCATGACGTGGCAATAGTTCACCCAAAAATGGAAATTCTGTCATTATTGATTCACCTTCATGTTGTTTCAAACTACTCCTGCTGGTCTTTTCTCCATGGAGTGCTATAAAAAAAGAATTTTAATGAATGATAATAATACCTGACTTTGATTTCAGTCTGGTTCACACAAACATCATATGGCTTTAAAGACTTGGAATATAGTTCACACGTTGAATGAGAATTATTGGCTTTATATCTATATTATCTAAGGATTCTTGGAGAAAAAATGAGCCTTTGGGTTAGGAACAAGATTAGGCTGATTAAATAATGACATAATTTCATTTTTGGCTGAACCTTTTCTTTAAAGGGGTAATGAACTGCTTTTTGTTAGTATTTTATAATGTTCTCTGAGGTTCACTTATAATGTTAGTGTGATTTTACACAAAAAAACCCATCATAATTTATAAGTAATAGGCTATTTTTATCCTGTTTTTGAGCCTCTTTGCAAAACGGTCTGTTTTTATTGGCCGGGCGCATTCAAGACTCACAAGTAAATGCCCACTGCTGTGATTGGCTAACAGTTTCGCTTATTAAAATAACAAATGGACGCTGCTGTGACATACACTGAAAACAACATGGGTCATTTGGGTTAAAAACGTATAAATACTCCGTATATATCAAAGCAATAGTGCAATAGTGGTAAAAACACGTTTACTCACACTTATGTGTTGCGACATTACTGTTGGATCCACTCTACCCTTACGAAAAAGAAGTTTATTCAAGTGTGCTATTAGTATACTTCTTTTAAACTAAAAAATAGGAAAGTATACTTTAAGTCTAAGTTTTTGTTCTTCTCAGACATGGGCTTTATGTACTTCTCAGAAATATACTTAAAATGACATTTAAGTATACTTGACTTATACTTAGAAAAAGTCTAAATACATTTGAGCTATACTTGTGCTTGTATGCACAGAATGTTTTCATTGTTATACTGTAGGGGGCGCTAGTACACATCTTCTGTACAGAATTTCCAAAACACAAGAGAAGAAAAAACCGAAACAACAGATGCTTCCACATGTATTCTAACATGATCATCAGACATAAAACAGCATCAAAACTGTGCAACGTTATGGAATAAAATGTCGACCCATGAAGATGTAATAATGACTGTCAAGCTTTGGGGTGTTGATCGACTCCATCTATGTTTTGATTATCATTCTGAATCCAATTCATAGTCTTTTTTCAGCTTTTTGTTCAAAATCTTGTTCATTTCTTTATTTTTGAAATGTTTTATTTATGAAACTTACCCACATTCAGTGTATACTTACTACATAAAGCATACTTAAAAATATACTTGAACTTTACTTAAGTATACTTAATAAAATAAGTATTTTATTAAGCATCATCGTTTACTTTCAGTCTCTCTGAAAAGCCTGCATACTGTCTTGTTTAAAAATGAATCCGTAGTAAAGTAAAGCAAACAAGCTAACAGTGTTTCACTGATGCGATCTGGAGCTCTTTGCTGATTTTACCCCGTGTTTACACCGGACGCGAGATTCTGTCTACACTGGATGCGGCACGGATTGACACAACAAATCCCCGGCAGTAAACTGCTGTCCCGCCCTATTTCTGACATACTCAAAACATTTGCGCCGCTTCTGACCTGAAAGAGAAATCGATTCGCGACATGATGCAACAGCGCTCGCGTCTGATCTAAATATGTTAGGTTCACAAGGAAGGCAATTCAAAGACTATTTTTCACAACTTACACTACACAGTGTCTTGTAATCTTGTAATGTCATCTGTATGGTTCTGTTGATGGAGTAATCCTGTGTTCGCGTCTCTCTAGTATTTCCTCTCCTACTACTACAATCAGTGGGCGGGGCTAAAGAGGCAGAGATGTAGAAGCAGGCGTTGATCTTCTCCTGCAGAGGCGGTGCTTAGCCACACTGTTACATCATAAAGTGGCACATTCCAAAACAAGTCGTTTTCTGAGCTTGGCTTCAATAAAAGCTGTTTTTAGACTAATGAGAAAGTTTTGAGTTTTGAAACTTACAGGATGTTTTATAGTACATTAACCTGTTATATGTCAAAAGATAAATGACCCCTTTAAGATTATTAGCAAATGGTAAGAGGCATCAGGAAAAGTCAATCATTTAGTGATCCAGGTTTCAGACAACATGACCTGGACAGTCATGTTAAGAGAGATGGGTAGTTTCTACTTTAGATTAATGCTCTTCAGCGATGTATTCTTCATTAAAGGGGAGAGATCATTACCATCAAGGTTGAGGGATCAAAAATTTGCCATCACTTGCTCACCCTTATGTCTTCCAAACTTTCTTTGTGTATCTCAAAAGAAGATGTTCTGCGGAAGAAAGAAAGCAATTCAGGTTTGGAACGACATGAAATACTGCCAGACTTTTTAGGTGGACTATCCCTTTAAAGGAGTAGTTCACCCAAAAATGAAAATGTGCTGAAAATGTACTCACCCTCAGGTCTTCCAAGATGTAGATGAGTTTGTTTCTTCATCAAAACAGATTTGGAGAAATTGAGCACAGCATCACTTGCTCACCATTGGATCCTCTGCAGTGAATGGGTGCCGTCAGAATGAGAGTCCAAACAGCTGATAAAAACATCACAATAATCCACAAGTAATCCACATGACTTTGTAAGAAAACTGCTGTCCCGCCCTATTTCTGACATACTCAAAACATTTGCGCCGCTTCTGACCTGAAAGAGAAATCGATTCGCGACATGATGCAACAGCGCTCGCGTCTGATCTAAATATGTTAGGTTCACGAGGAAGGCAATTCAAAGACTATTTTTCACAACTTACACTACACAGTGTCTTGTAATCTTGTAATGTCATCTGTATGGTTCTGTTGATGGAGTAATCCTGTGTTCGCGTCTCTCTAGTATTTCCTCTCCTACTACTACAATCAGTGGGCGGGGCTAAAGAGGCAGAGATGTAGAAGCAGGCGTTGATCTTCTCCTGCAGAGGCGGTGCTTAGCCACACTGTTACATCATAAAGTGGCACATTCCAAAACAAGTCGTTTTCTGAGCTTGGCTTCAATAAAAGCTGTTTTTAGACTAATGAGAAAGTTTTGAGTTTTGAAACTTACAGGATGTTTTATAGTACATTAACCTGTTATATGTCAAAAGATAAATGACCCCTTTAAGATTATTAGCAAATGGTAAGAGGCATCAGGAAAAGTCAATCATTTAGTGATCCAGGTTTCAGACAACATGACCTGGACAGTCATGTTAAGAGAGATGGGTAGTTTCTACTTTAGATTAATGCTCTTCAGCGATGTATTCTTCATTAAAGGGGAGAGATCATTACCATCAAGGTTGAGGGATCAAAAATTTGCCATCACTTGCTCACCCTTATGTCTTCCAAACTTTCTTTGTGTATCTCAAAAGAAGATGTTCTGCGGAAGAAAGAAAGCAATTCAGGTTTGGAACGACATGAAATACTGCCAGACTTTTTAGGTGGACTATCCCTTTAAAGGAGTAGTTCACCCAAAAATGAAAATGTGCTGAAAATGTACTCACCCTCAGGTCTTCCAAGATGTAGATGAGTTTGTTTCTTCATCAAAACAGATTTGGAGAAATTGAGCACAGCATCACTTGCTCACCATTGGATCCTCTGCAGTGAATGGGTGCCGTCAGAATGAGAGTCCAAACAGCTGATAAAAACATCACAATAATCCACAAGTAATCCACATGACTTTGTAAGAAACAAATCTGCCATTAACGCATTTTATCTTTAAACCATTGCTTCTGTCCAAAATACAAGTCCGTAATCCATAATAACGCTTCCTCCTGTACAGTGTTAATTTTGACAGCAAATTTAAATTTAGTCTTAGTCATAGTCTTTTGACTAAAATGCCATTTAGTTTTAGTCATATTTTAGTCATCTGAATTGTTTTAGTTTTAGTCGACTAAGTATTATAAGATTTTGTTCTACTAAATCTACTAAAGTCTAATGGGTTTAGTTAAAGTGTAATGTATTTATTAAGCATTTCTCAAAAATGTCCAAAGGTTTTTTTATTAAGGTTTTATCATGCAATATAGAGACAGATTTAACTGCTGTGAAACACAACATGCCTTTATATTAAGATTAAATAAAACCACTTCTCATAAACAAACCAGAACATGGTCCTCTGTTCAATTAAATACCAATGGTTATATAATATGCATTGTTAATAACAACTTGCTTACCACATTCTTAATTCTTTCAAGCAGACATATTTATTTATATAAATACATTTCAATTAATCCTTATTAGGGTTACTAAAGTCATTCATTAAAGAGCAGTGAGTGATTCTCTCTCTCTCTTTCTCTTGCTTGATTAACATTAATGATACATACAACAGCAACTTATTTAGGCTGCTGTCCCTTTAAAACCGAATGCATGGCTATAATATACTAATACACATTCAATATTCTTCCAACTTTTTACATTCACTTAAGGCGTATCCAAGTGTATTTACGTGAATATTCATCAAAACGGACAACTTGACATCATATTGTGTGTATTTCTCCGTTCATGTGCGATAAGGCACGGAAGATAACTGAATTCAGTACTCATGCGATGTCTGAGAGGAGCTTTTCTGTGTGAGAGCTTCGAGTGTGTGCGCTCAGAAAACCAAACCAAATTGAGTTCTCTTTTGCATTGTCACACTTCTCAAATTTATCCATATGTCTGCTTTTCTCTTTGTCCCAGTGAAAAAAATGTAGTTGACTTAACACTGCTCCAGTAAAAAAATAAATCCATCAAAATCCAAAGGCATATTTGTTTAGAACTGCTTTGGACTGTTTGTAAACGGTGCACGATCTGTGCATATTTTACTCCCGATTCAGACCACAACACTTTTCACTGAAGACAACAAAATTATGGATGGAGCATTTTAACCGTTTCTTATAAACATGCAGCGTTTTGCTTCAAAAAAGATGTTAATTGGTGGACTGGAGTGGTGTGGGTTACTTGTGGATTATTGTGATGTTTTTATCAGCTGTTTGGACTCTCATTCTGACGGCACCCATTCACTGCAGAGCAAAAAACAAACTTATCTACATTTTGGATGGCCTAAGGGTGAGTACATTTTCAGCAAATTTTCATTTTTTAGGGAACTACTCCTTTAAACCCCTGAGCTTTCATCTCATTCTAACTAACTGAAGGAAGACTTATTTTTTCAATGAATAATATTTTTTTCTCTTTTCCTTTTTGTGCCATGATTCCAATGTAAATATGTTTATTGCATGATTGAACAGTCTCATTCAAAGTGTTGCTTGTGCAAATATACCACCCATTTACATACATAAATTACAATATGTGTTTTCAGTTCTTGTTGTCCGGTCTCGTCTATGTTACTTTAGTGTTGTGTCTATACTACCCTGTGTCTTTGATTACCCGTGTGTTTGATTAAGGACTTTTGGAACCTTTATTTTCTTCCTCATTAGTATTGAATAAATAAATTAGTCAGTGATTACACTGGATTCAGTGCCAGTGTAAATTTTAAGAAACTCTTACACACAATTTAAATTGTTCTGTTTACGTTTTCATGAACGAGGCCCAAAGATCAGTGTACACTGCTCTCATACTATTGAATTATTCAATCAGTCAGCCTATAACACGTTGATGATGAGCAGGAAACAGAACCTGGGGTGCTGCAGCAAAACAATTAATACACTTCCAAAACAGAGGAATTAGTATTGAGAGACGTCTGGGGTGAAGACTGTTATATAGATCCAGTTTGATGAAGTAATGCTTTTATAATGTGCTCTATGTGATAACATTTTGTAATATTTCAAACCAAAGTGGGTGGTGTTTGGCATTTGGTGCGAGTTGCTGTGTGGGAGTTTGATATTGCAGACTGGACTTTAGATCACGGTTCTAGATCCAACCTCAGCATTTCATGCTTGCGTTGACTCATAATTGGTCAGGCCAATGTGTGAGACCTCCCCAGGGCCAGCGCTGCCTATAGGCAGAGCAGGCGATTGCCTAGGGCCTCGGGCTTTGAAGTGGGGCCTCCATAACGGTAACATCCCCTATATGTTAGTCCACCAGTCAAGACGGGCAGCAAAATACTAGCCTCTTTGTTCATTGGACATAATTGAATTGTCACTCACCTATTTTAAACCAATTGTTCTTGTTTCAAAGTGGGTCCCGCCTTCTGAATGTTTGCTGTAATGAACATATCCTTCAGGTGCTGAAGCAAAAGGCTAAATAGGCACGCAAAGAAGTATAGCTCCTAATGCAGGTGTGTGAGTTGTCTTCATCTATTTTGCTTTGAATTTGCACGTATAATGAATGACATCGCGTCAGGAGCATAGAAGTTTGTATTCAAAGTCAAAAAGCAAACACACTAGAGCATTTTTTTTTATGTTTCATAAATATAAATAGGCTAAATAAAAAGTACCTCTGTGTGTAATTCTGCTGATTACATTACTGCTCTAACATAACACTTAATTTCAGTTTCAATTAACTAGAAACGCTTCTTTCACTTCCAGTTGTTTTGTGTAAATAGTGCATAAATAAGGTAGCTATGCATTACATTAGGGGTGTGCCATATCATACCGTCCACGATAGTACCGATATACATTTTTACATGATAAAAAAGTGTCATATCACGATATCAATGATATAGCGATGCAATGACGTATGGCGCATTTACGTTCCCTTGCGCGCACAACAACAACACCACAAACCCAATAGGTGTGTTCAACTTGAAGCTGCGCTGCGTAGACTGATCGGTGTATGACCTCAAAGTATCACGAGACCGGTTCTAGAGCATATTCAAGCGCACACTCTTACCGTCAAAAATAGGCGAGGCACCTACTTTTAGCGAAGCGGCGCGGACGTGCCGCGGAGCTGCTGGGACTGTTATATAGATCCAGTTTGATGAAGTAATGCTTTTATAATGTGCTCTATGTGATAACATTTTGTAATATTTCAAACCAAAGTGGGTGGTGTTTGGCATTTGGTGCGAGTTGCTGTGTGGGAGTTTGATATTGCAGACTGGACTTTAGATCACGGTTCTAGATCCAACCTCAGCATTTCATGCTTGCGTTGACTCATAATTGGTCAGGCCAATGTGTGAGACCTCCCCAGGGCCAGCGCTGCCTATAGGCAGAGCAGGCGATTGCCTAGGGCCTCGGGCTTTGAAGTGGGGCCTCCATAACGGTAACATCCCCTATATGTTAGTCCACCAGTCAAGACGGGCAGCAAAATACTAGCCTCTTTGTTCATTGGACATAATTGAATTGTCACTCACCTATTTTAAACCAATTGTTCTTGTTTCAAAGTGGGTCCCGCCTTCTGAATGTTTGCTGTAATGAACATATCCTTCAGGTGCTGAAGCAAAAGGCTAAATAGGCACGCAAAGAAGTATAGCTCCTAATGCAGGTGTGTGAGTTGTCTTCATCTATTTTGCTTTGAATTTGCACGTATAATGAATGACATCGCGTCAGGAGCATAGAAGTTTGTATTCAAAGTCAAAAAGCAAACACACTAGAGCATTTTTTTTTATGTTTCATAAATATAAATAGGCTAAATAAAAAGTACCTCTGTGTGTAATTCTGCTGATTACATTACTGCTCTAACATAACACTTAATTTCAGTTTCAATTAACTAGAAACGCTTCTTTCACTTCCAGTTGTTTTGTGTAAATAGTGCATAAATAAGGTAGCTATGCATTACATTAGGGGTGTGCCATATCATACCGTCCACCGATATACCGATATACATTTTTACATGATAAAAAAGTGTCATATCACGATATCAATGATATAGCGATGCAATGACGTACTACGTTCCCAGTGCATAAATAAGGTAGCTATGCATTACATTAGGGGTGTGCCATATCATACCGTCCACGATAGTACCGATATACATTTTTACATGATAAAAAAGTGTCATATCACGATATCAATGATATAGCGATGCAATGACGTATGGCGCATCTACGTTCCCTTGCCAATAGGTGTGTTCAACTTGAAGCTGCGCTGCGTAGACTGATCGTGTATGACCTCAAAGTATCACGAGACCGGTTCTAGAGCATATTCAAGCGCACACTCTTACCGTCAAAAATAGGCGAGGCACCTACTTTTAGCGAAGCGGCGCGGACGTGCCGCGGAGCTGCTGGTGTAAACACAAGCATTGACTAGAGTGGCCGCGTCGAAGCTGTAACGCGCCGCAGATGCATGCAATAGGCTTGTTTGAGATGAGCAAAATCTGCGCAGAACTGATCACTGGTGATCACCGCGAGATGCATGCCGGTTAGAAAAGTGTCCGAGTTACGTCCGACTTGCTCTGATGTCATGCTGACGTGTGCCAAAAAACTCTCGTGGCGGCTGTGTCGGATTGTGCAGTCGAACGCAGTTGCTCTCCACCGACTGCGCTGATCAAAATCATGATGGGAAACAACTGACTGACGACAGCTTAATGCTCATTGGTTCAGACAACTGTGATGCTGCGTTCTCTTCTAAAATGTTTTATTTTTCATCTGATTTCATGTGATTATGTGTTTAAATTATGCATGAATATTCCCAAACACTTTAACAGTGCGATCTCTGTGTGAGATATGTGATTTGTCATATTTCTATAAAAATCAAAAATATATGTTTGTATTAAAGTAAAAATGAATGATAAATACACCTTTCGTATGGAATTAAATAGCAAGTACTTTGAGTGTCTTGTTCATCATATTTATTTTCTATAGGGGTGTAACAGTTCTCGTAGCTTCGCAAAACTGAAGTTGAGCCACTGATGTCACATGGTCTGTTTTACCGATGTCCTTACTATGTTTCTGGACCTGAACATTACAGTTGCCTTGGTGTCTATGCAGGGTCTGTGAGCTCTCACATTTCATCAAAAATATCTTAATTTGTGTTCCGAAGATGAACGAAGGTCTTACGGGTTTGGAACACCATGAGGGTGAGTAATTAATAGTGCCATGTTTGATACATCGATACAATGATGTATCGTCACAGAGATTTGACGATACGAGTATTGATACAGCTGTCTCTGTATCGATATTGTGGCACGTGTGCAGCAGTGGACCACACTTAATTTGAATACAAGAACAGCGTTTAAAACGGAATAGAAAAGTTTGAGGTTTCTAAAAAGTAATGAATAGAACATAATATATAGGCTATAACAAGGTTTAATCTGGCTGCAGCAGAACACAACTGGGTTTCCTGATATAAAGAGACGTAATCCCTGAATCAGAGCATCCCACTTGCGCAATACGGAAATGTCTGTTACTTATCTTATCTCTCTACTGAGGATAAACGCGCTTGCTTTGTGAAAACACCGGTAAGCTTGCAATTTAGCGATCTCTACTTTAATATTCTACTCTCAGTAAAGTGTAATTTATCAAGTGTTAATTTATGAGAGAGAGTGAGAGGGCTGTGTCGGATTGTGCAGTCGAACGCAGTTGCTCTCCACCGACTGCGCTGATCAAAATCATGATGGGAAACAACTGACTGACGACAGCTTAATGCTCATTGGTTCAGACAACTGTGATGCTGCGTTCTCTTCTAAAATGTTTTATTTTTCATCTGATTTCATGTGATTATGTGTTTAAATTATGCATGAATATTCCCAAACACTTTAACAGTGCGATCTCTGTGTGAGATATGTGATTTGTCATATTTCTATAAAAATCAAAAATATATGTTTGTATTAAAGTAAAAATGAATGATAAATACACCTTTCGTATGGAATTAAATAGCAAGTACTTTGAGTGTCTTGTTCATCATATTTATTTTCTATAGGGGTGTAACAGTTCTCGTAGCTTCGCAAAACTGAAGTTGAGCCACTGATGTCACATGGTCTGTTTTACCGATGTCCTTACTATGTTTCTGGACCTGAACATTACAGTTGCCTTGCTGTCTATGCAGGGTCTGTGAGCTCTCACATTTCATCAAAAATATCTTAATTTGTGTTCCGAAGATGAACGAAGGTCTTACGGGTTTGGAACACCATGAGGGTGAGTAATTAATAGTGCCGTGTTTGATACATCGATACAATGATGTATCGTCACAGAGATTTGACGATACGAGTATTGATACAGCTGTCTCTGTATCGATATTGTGGCACGTGTGCAGCAGTGGACCACACTTAATTTGAATACAAGAACAGCGTTTAAAACGGAATAGAAAAGTTTGAGGTTTCTAAAAAGTAATGAATAGAACATAATATATAGGCTATAACAAGGTTTAATCTGGCTGCAGCAGAACACAACTGGGTTTCCTGATATAAAGAGACGTAATCCCTGAATCAGAGCATCCCACTTGCGCAATATGGAAATGTCTGCTAAGTGTGTTACTTATCTTTGTCAACCTGGCAACCATGTGCATGCGCTCTCTCTCTCTACTGAGGATAAACGCGCTTGCTTTGTGAAAACACCGGTAAGCTTGCAATTTAGCGATCTCTACTTTAATATTCTACTCTCAGTAAAGTGTAATTTATCAAGTGTTCATTTATGAGAGAGAGTGAGAGAGAGAGGGGGGGGGGAGGCAGTGCATGTATGAATTACCACCGTTTTGCCGCGTTTCTCTATTAACAGTGAAGCTGTGGCTTTAATTCCCTTAGAAATTATGATGTTACGAGCTCCTTGTTGAGAAAGATAATGTAGCTCTTGAGCGATTAATATTTATAACATTGATTTATTGATAAAATTGCGAGGCAGCACTGATAAGTTTGTGTTGCTGAATATCTGTGTGTCAGCGTGATCTGTTTGAGTGACTAAGCGTGTGCGCGTGAGATTCACTGAAGACAGCGCATTAGTTTAGAACTCTTCTAATTTTTATTTTTTAAATGTAGGAAGTGTGTTAATTTGTGCAATGATAACCTACCAGCAATGTAATGGTGAATTTAATATATTAGTATGAGTAAATTACAATATAAATGTATTAGAACGAGTACATTATTATTTATGGGTTTAAAAACAAGATGCAAACAATCAGAATATTGTACCTGGTGGGGAGTGCCCAATGTAAACATGAAACATATGCCATTACCTATATTGTACTATGGTACAGTTTTGGAGTCCCTTCATAATGCAGAGGTCAACTGCCTGCTCTGCTAATAGTTAGAAATGGCACTATAGTATGCAGTGTTTAATAAACAGCTGTTTTACTCAATTCTGCTGAGGTGAAATTCAGTGCAGTCCCGTATCGTGACTTTGCTGGTGATACACAGCCCTAGTAATTAATGACAGAATTTTCATTTTGGGGTGAACTAACCATTTAAACTGATGCCTTGTTCTATTTATGACATACTGACACAAAGTTAAAATGATTTGCAACGGTCGCTTTGTCGCGTCCAGTGTAGAGCTGTTGCGGCGCGACGTGACAACTGTAGAGTCCGGTATAGACACGGTGAGTGAAGCCGAGAGCAAGATATGCCTCGTCATATTTTCTGCATTTAGCTTTTGAATGACCAGCACCTGCCTGGGTCTGTGCGACTTCATCTATGGCTTTTCTCTTCGCTTTCACAAACCGATCCATCTCCCATTCTAAGTTACGTCCTTTGGCTGTTTACTGTTTTATTTCTTTTCTTTTTCTGCTGATGTCCCACACCCCCCCCTGCAATACTCGCGCCCCACACTTTGAGAACCACTGCTTTAGATAGACTTTAAATAAATAAATAAGAATATATATATTACCTTATTATATACATTATTTTAAGGTCGAAATCTTCAGTAATGAAATGCACCGTAACACTGTTACTGCTTGAATAAGTTCAATGTGCGCTTTCAAACATTTCCTCGTGTAGCGTGCCAGGGTTGCCAGGTTTTCACAACAAAACCCATCCAATCGCTACTCAAAACTAGCCCAATCTCGTTTCGATCTTCGGTTTTGGAGGGGTTCCCCAAACCGCGGACTTGGCAACACTGTAGCGTGCCAACTTGATGCTTCCTCTGAAGACTGCTTAGATGTGTTCGACTTGAAGCAGCGCTGCTTAGACGGTGTGTGTCATCAAAGCACTGCAAGAGCTACACTCTTAAAAATAAAGGTGCTTCACGATGCCATAGAAGAACCTTTTTGTCTAAATGGTTCCATAAAGAACCTTTAACATCTGAAGAACCATTCTGTTTCACAAAAGGTTCTTTGTGGTGAAAAAAGTTTCTTCAGATTACAAAAAGGTAATAAAGAGATGGTTCTTTAAAGAACCTTTGACTGAATGGTTCTTTGTGGAACCAAAAATGGTTCTTCTATGGCATCGCTGTGAAGAACCTTTTGAAGCACCTTTATTTTTAAGAGTGTAAGAGAGCGGACGTCTCCTTATGCTTTCTCTCACAGTACTTTGATGTCATACACCGATCGATCCAAGTCGAACACAACTCTTTACTCTCGCGTGTCACGTGACCGAGCGTAATCGCAGCCTCTGCGATTGAAAAATCGCGTTTATTCATATCGCGATATTATCACAAATGCAATTAATCGTTCAGCCCTAATTTTAAACTGTAAAAATATTTCACAATATTATAGTTCTTTCTGTATTTCTGATCAAATAAATGCAGACTCAATGATTATAAGCTGTAATGAACATTTCTTCAAAAACATTCTTTCAAAAACATAAAAAATAGTAATGTGTCCAAACTTTTGACCAGTACTGTATAAGAAAATATATACACATTTTAAAATTAAATGTTGTATAAACAAAAAGGTTAGGAATCATATTTGTTTCAAATGCTTTTTATTGGGGGTGGGGGGCCTCCAACATGAATTTTGCCTAGGGTCTCCAAATGTCTAGAACTGGCCCTGGACCTCCCACCCGAGGATCAAGTGTCAATTAAATAGTCAACAGTAGGCACCACTAATGCGAAAGTTAAATCCAAAGACATTAACGTTTTGCAAGCAAATGAAGGGTAAATCTAGCCTGAAGCTCTGCTACGGGTAATACGCTAGAGGTCTCAGTGAGGGCAGACGGACTGGAACAGAAAGAATATTGCTTGTTTTACTATTCAGAAAGCTCTTTTTTGTGGATTATGTTCCTCATTGTGCTTGTAGAAAGAGATGATGCCAGTTTATTTCAGCTGTGAAATGGGTTTCTTTGAAACTTTCGAGAATTTATGCAAAAATTTATTTAGATGATGTCCAGTTGTGAGACTGAAATGTTAAAGCACCAGTATTTTATGTATTTTATGAAGGAAGATGTTTTTAGTGTAGGAAGAAAGACATTTTACGGCCACATTTTATATTAACCTTTTAAATGCAGCTAATTATAGTTGTATTATTCATACAAATCTCACAGTGCTCTCAAGCCTTTGATATAATTTAAACTTAATTGAATTAGTAACAGCAAGACTATCATCTAAATTTTAAAGTTAGATAATTGAATAATGTGACCTTATGATGTTATTTTTTATTTTTTTATTGTACTTTAGTGCAGAACATAAGGATATACTCATTAAATGAATAATGCAAATGTTATGTTGTAATGTTGCTCTTATATTAAAATCAATCAGATTTATAATGTATTACATGTTGTTTTTGCATATTTTCAAGCTGTTTTTGCACTCCTTCATTTATGAATTATCTCATCTTTTGGGTTGCAAGTTCCAAAATGAAAAGAGAAAACAGTCAAATGTCATATCAGTCATTTGCAAATTGTTAAATTTATTTTATTAATAAACTGTATACCGAATTTGGCCTTTTTATACCACTGTCTTAGTCCATTAAGTGTTTTCTTTCAATGGGGAATAAAATGCTTAATGTGCAATTTAGCACGTTATGTTAATATTCTGGGCTATTCTGCTTGTCTATAAATAGTATGCTTTATTAATAAGGTGTGTACTGAGTTTGATCCCCAATGTCACTGTTTTAGTACAAAATCGTGCCTTGAACTAAGCACGGACTGTGTTTCTTTATACTTGAGTCCAAGTAAAACTCTATGAACTGCTCCATTGTGAACGTACGGAGCTGTATGAACCACTGCCAGCTGTACAGTGAACAGTGTTTGTCTGAACCCAACTTTCACGAGAGAATGCAAATATCTTTGCGAGAGGATGCAAAAGTTTTGTGAGCATATGCAATTATCATTGTGAGAGAGCGCAAATATATTTGCGAGAGAACACAAAAGTTTTGCGAGGGAATGCAAATATCTTTACGAGAGAATGCAACAATTTTGCGAGCGAATGCAGTTTCTCGGGGGAACGCAAGCGTTTTGCGAGAGAACGCAAAATAATTGAAAAATATGATTTCCTCCCTCCCACAAGCTGTTTTTGCACTGATGCCAGACTCATTCATTTCTTATGAATAATCTTATCTTTTGGTTTGTCAAATGTCAAAACAGTCATTTGCAAACTATTAAATTCACTACATTGCCAAAAAAAGAAAAGAAAAAGGCATTGCTACATGATTATATAAAATGTAAACATTATTAGGTTGAATGTCTAAGACATTCTGCCCTTTTGTATTTCAACAAAGATTAAAAAATACAGGGGAAGAATTATATAAGAGTAAATGCGGACATACTTTTCATTTTCAATTATTATCATAAAAACAATATGAACAGAGTTAGAAGCTCTGTAAAAAAAACCATGAAGTAACATGAAGTAGCAAGGAGCAAATGTTTAGAGCAAGTGTTTGGTTTGACTTGTATCCACATCCCTGGCCACCCAGAACAGGAGTCACAGTAGTTTTATTCCTTATGAGACGGGGCAAAGAGCAAATGTTCATCATAAAATCAATGATTTGCATCTCAATATCCTGAGCTTTTATAATATTTATTGCATGAATAATTAATGTTAAACCATAAGGTAGGCCTATGTTTGCGTTGCTTGCCAAAGTAGATGTGGGATGTACTCTTAAATGATAGATGGCTGTAATTTTCTTTGAAATAAAGTAGCTATAATCACAATAATCATAATATTTGCCATTAATGGTGTTTTTGTAAAATGGACTCCATAAATTTGTCATTTACTTATTTCTGTGATCTCAGTGATGCTGAGGCTGTAATATTATTGCACATACAGATGCTGTGGGCTGTTCTTTATTCTCGCTTTTAGTAGAACAAATAAATTATGAATGTTTCTTCAGCTTTAGGCACTTTTGTTGCAGTGGTTGATTTATTTTATTTATTTTTTATTTTTTGTAAAACCATGAGTTTTAATTTTTTTAAAACAGTCTTGAAAGCTTTTTAAATCCCTTCTATACAATTCACTGTGGACAATAAATAATGTATTTATTTTATTATCTTAAAATATAAAAATATGATCATCTTAGCCATTTTAAAACTATGATAATATAATAAACCATTTAAATACTAGCTGTGCAAAACGGTTAATCAATTTATACACAAATAATGACTGTTCCTGAATAATGGCATCAATACCTCCATAACCAACAATTGAATCCCTAATCAGATAAATCAACATAAATATGACTTATAAACAAAATATTGCACATCATTTCTAATCAAGATTAAATTGTCTTAAATTGTGCATAAAAATTAAGAATATTATTGGTGTATATTTTGGATATAGTTAATTAACTATAGCAACCATTGTATTCTAAATCCGTCACTTCCATCACCAAATAAAAGATGATTAAAGAAGGTGGTAGGAATGTTTTTGGACAAAATGAAAGAATTCTACACTTTTGAACATTGATAGTTGACAAATTAAATAAACTGCGTTTTAAGGGCGTCCAGAGGGTCAAAACTGTTGATAATTGAAGAAGCACTCATTTTTGCATCGCACTGTAGCCACAAAGTGGTTATGAACTGCATATAGGGTTAGCAAAATGTTTATCAATGTTATACATGAACACACATCATCACAGAGAAGTATGAGATTGAAAGTGTTTGACACTTGAACATCTGATTGAAAACTAAGTGTCTTCCTCTGAAATGTCATGCTAAAACAGGGGTAGACTGCTAAATTATTTCCAGACGTTTTGTTTACTTGTGCACAACAAGCATCAGTGAGCCAGTGTCGACTCCTCTCTCTTCGCGGATCAGATAATGTGCAAATGGACCCGTCGGGATTTGCATTACTGGCTGTACTTCAGCTCCCACGGTTTAGGAGGAAGTGTTAGTCTTGCTGTAGTTTCAGATACAGGGTATCTTTGATTACTCCTGTGAATTAAGAACATTACAGGAGTGAGACAAAACTTGTCAGCAGTTCTAAAACAAAGTACATTATTTTTCCTTGTCTGCTTACAAGAATTACGGGACAGAATTTTGGGGGTTTTCAAGCATCAAAACAATAAAAGTTTAATACAGCTTTAAATTGTAAAGACTTTGTTTGAGGATCATTTTAAATTTAGTTTGATCGCTTAGTATTTGATATATTTTAAAATTTTTGACATTAAGTACAGGTCAGAATAAGTATGTTGTTTCATTTTTACATAAATATATGTTATGCTTAATGATGATGGAACATTATTTCACCCATATTTTTACATTTTATTTTAAGTAAAAATTAGAGCGATTTGAAACATTAAAGGTGCAGTAGGAGATCTTTGGAAATGATAACTTTAGCCTGATAGCACTGAAAGCGAACGTCCCACCCTCCCTGCAATCGCCGTCCAAAGCCACGCCCCCTGAACGCATTTACACTCACAGACCAAAATACCAGAGACAACATTACTACAATAGGCTACATCAGCGGTTCCCAATTCCAGCCCATGTTCTGAAGTGAAGTAAACTTCCAACGGATTTCCCCTGCTCAGGGAGGAGTGAGCAATGAACACTGTGTAGGGATCATATCGATCGGAACACAGTTCATGCATGTAGCTCACTTCTAGGACTGATTGGCAACCGCTGGGCTACATCATGTTTCATTCACCGGTGAGAAAACTTTAAAAGTACTACGATACCAGGACGGAAGATCGGGTTGTTGATGTTTGTCTGCCATTCTTTCTCTGTCTGCACAGTGTGCGTGAACGCGCTGATTACGTATCTTGTCTGCGCGAACCGGGTGCACAGAAGTATGCTAATACGTGCGTTGACAGGCACGTAGGAAAGCCAATTAAAACGCTTAGACCGAGCGTTTTGATTGGACGAACATGTCTTGGTCCTATGCCTTCCACAGAATATATAAATACAGATAAATACATTTAGACCACTTAACTTAATGATTGCTATCGGAATGTGAAGAGACTTTCAACCAGCATAACAAAAAATGTTTCTGAAGACAATCGCTTATTGCATCTTTAAAGTAGACACTTTACTTGCATTTAAAATGCTTTCTATGTTTTTAAATAGGCCCAAAATGGGACATCTCGTCTTTGACCCATATATAGTCTTACTTATTGGCTTGTCTACCCTTTATAACTGTATTCAAATATATATTAATTTACATAATTTATAAATAAATGTATATACATACTATATCTATATTTTCAAGAAAATTATGTATTGTCTAGTTAAATTAAAATCTCATCTCATCATTTATTAAACTGTAATTTATTATCCAGCTAACAGAGTTTTAGTCTAGATTTTCTCTCTCTCTCTCTCTATTTATTTTTTTTTGGTTTGGTTTATTTGGCTGCAAAGATTAATATGCAAGCTATGTTTTCAAAAGGAATTGATCACACAAAAAAGCAACATCCTGCATCTGCAGATAATTGTATTTAATGCAGAATTTTGAAACATTTCTGACTATTTTTTTAAGCCCATGTGGAAACCACTTTTGGGTATCGTAATTATCATCATAATTTTTGTTATGTTGATGCAGAGCAGTGAAAGCTTAAAAGCAAATTGTCCTCTTTGTGATTATGATTACTGTGTGTGCTAATTGAGTTTGTACCTCACATATTAGCCTGAACTCAACTTAGATAAAGGAAACCTGGCATGATTATGATTCATAAGTGCAATTTTCTGCTTTGGTGTTGTAAGTAATGGCAGTGAGTGTAGGTGTAAGTCATTGTAGTAAAGCATAGTGTATCTGCTTCACTGGTTCTGAATGCGTTGCTTATTCATTTGAGCCGCGCAAAATAGCTTCATTACAACGAATGCAGCTTTGGACAGGACTGATACTAGATTGTCAACATGAAACCTTGTTTTTTTGAAAATGCAATGGTGTATTTTTATTAAAAACAATTTTACTGTAGAATTCCAGATTTTAGGGCTACATGATTATGACAAAAATAAATCATAAATAACATTTATTTTTTGAGTATAAACATTGATACAGGATACACACGGTGAAAAGATTTGATCACAAATAAAATGCTACACAACATTGGGAAAAAAACAAAAACATTTTAAACAAGTTTCACTCAGAAATTGCTAGTAAATGTTACAATTACAAAGAAACAGCAAGTAGCACTTTGAATTAAATGTGAAATTGAAGTTGAAAGACTGAAATAGTATTTGATGCCCAAGTTGCTTTTTTGTTGAACTAACATCATTGTGGTATCCGTACTTAAGGTGCACATCGAAAAAAAATGCTTTATACTTATATACTTCAAATACTTATTTTATAGACTGGTTGTCATTACTGAAAGGCCAATGCATTCATGTGCTCAATGGGAATGTCTTTGATTGGTTACAATGCTCAACTTCTGTAAAGAAACCCATTTTTGATGCAACAAGACCAAATGGAGAGTTCTAATCATCACTTTTAATGATTTGGTCATGGCAGCTGTAATCTCAGTTATTTAATTGAATAATTGTTCAGCCCTGCCAGATTTCAAACCCAATGTAATTGGACAGCCATGAGACTGTGGCGCTAACCGTATGCCGCATGACACTACGGCAGCTTTTTCCCCAGAGGCTGAGCTGCTTTAATTCACTGCCATGTTTGCCAGCCTGCAGATGACACATGTGATTTAGGGCTGCCAGCTGTCTGAAGGGCTGAGATCAGCTGTAGAGCAGCCAGGAGGTGCATAAACCCCATTGGTGGATATCAGCTCTACACCTGGCATCACCCACAGCTACAGGTCATCGCTGGACCGGAACCAAACCACTGAGTCCAGCTGGAGCTGCTGTTGACAGACTCATTTGTGTGTTTCCTGCTTGAGATAATGAGCCAATACAGCGAATAGAACTACAGGTCATAGCCATTACCTTGGCTAGTGTTGCTAGCAAGCTCTAGCTATGGTTTAAGCTTTTTGCATAATGTTGATTATTGTTTTGTCTTCTATAAATTTGCATTACTTGAAGGCAATGACTGCAAGAACCAATTTTATTACACTTGTAAATGGTCTTGAAATGGAGGAGAAAAAGCTAACTGTAGTTCTTCCTAGGTGTGAAAAACTGAAGCAATGTCATGTGTCTTTAGCGTCACTATTAAGATGCTAAAGGTACCCCTAGGTGTTGCTGTATTGATGAACTAGGAACAATGAGAAACCTTTGAGTAAATACAAAGACACAAAGGACATTTTTGCATCATTAAATTATGTATTGGGGTACACTTTTGTTACTATGACATATATGTTAGGGTATGATTTGCAATTTAAACAGCAACAATTTTATGTACATTACACTATTAAAACATTTTGGAGCACTGAACCCAACCCCTACATCCAAACCTATCCGTTTCTCAATATAAAACACTACAGTCAAATTCCTTTAAATAATAAATAAATAAAAATAGCTTTGCTTGTGAAATGCTATTGGCTCTCATGTGTTCTAAGCGAGATCCCAATTTCGTCGGTCCTCCGACGTGACGTCGAGAGTGACCGACTGAAAGGGAACTGACTGAGTCATGCTAAATTTTGGATTTATCTTTTGAATGAGATAGCACTGACTTAACGGAGTGGGATCATTTTCAGTTTCACTCTGTTTCTTAGATTAAGAAAAAATCACATGGCTAGACTTGGAATGCAGCACAAGTTACTGTTTTTTGGTCAGTTTTTGCAACGTCTTTTATCTGCCTGTTACTTATTTTTTACAAAATGGTTGGTTTTAGAGTAGGGGTGGAGCTAAGTTCTCATAAATATCTGTAAAATATAAATGTATAAATATAAATAAAATAAATTTGTACTTTTACAAATGCATGCAAAGATTTAAATGTCTTGATATGATGCATAAGGCAATTTATTGAATTTAATGGATTTCCTAGTTTGTCAATGTAACAATGCCTTAGGGGTACCTTTAGTGTATTAGTAGTGATGTGCAAGGCACTGGACCATGCCTCAGTTTTTTGAGAATGGGTTGTGTTTTAGGATGTTTTCACACTTCGTTTGATTGCTTTAACTGCAGGTCTGTTTTCAAATTGCACTATTTCAAATCACAGTATGAGCAATGATGTGGATGCTAGGGGCATCTGTGTGATAATACAAGAGAAGACACAAGTTTCAATGTACTTCTTGAAGAACTGGTCCCTTTGGCACTTGCGTTTGTCTGCTTCAAATGCAATGCAGGAGATGCAGAGAGATGCTCTCCAAAGGCAATTTATTCAGAGGCAAGCATTTTCGAGAAATGCATTATTCTGTAATTAGTGTGACCGGGGGCTTGGCTAGATGCAAATTATACATATGCAAAAGTGGTTCACTCACGTGAGTCAAGATGCCTGTTTTGAAGCAGACTTGGATGGTGCGTACCCAAATTCAAAAACTGCTTTCACACCACTCAAATGAACCGAACTCTGATATCAAAATTGGGTTTGCACCAAAAGCTCTTCCAAGCAGCCTTGTTATGTATCTTTAAAGGGCCAGTGCAGTGTGGTATTTTAATGTCAGTTGGTCATCCAGAAAAAAAAACCCAGACTGGGTATTGATGCCTGTGTGACATTCAAACTAGAGAAAGGCTGTGTGAGAGATGTCTTAGGAAGAGGAGCTCAGTTTTGTAAAAACTGACCCTTAGTTCACTTGCACATTCAGTTAAAATGATCTAATCTAATTTAATACTGGCCAAGATTGGAGATAGAGAGGAGGATACGAGATGTGGAATTGGGTATGACATTGGTGGGTAAGGCATGTGTTTTAATTAAGGAATATAGCAGATGTGATTTTGTAGATAGGGAAAAAACAGTAGTCTGAGGACATAACCCTGGGGTACTTCTGTAATGAGGAAGCTTATACATTACGTGCAAAATACAGTCAAGGAAAGCACAAATTCAGGGAGAAAGATATGTATACTACCGTTCAAAAGTTTGACATCAGTGATATGCTTTTTTTCCCTTTTCTTTCTTTCTTTCTTTCTTTCTTTTTAAGAAATGTATACTTTTATTAAGCAAGGATGCATTAAATGGATCAAAAATTATATAAAGACATACATAATGTTACTAAAGATTTCAAATAAATGCCTTCCCATTACAGAATATATACTGTGTGTGTGTATATATATATATATATATATATATATACAGTGGGTACGGAAAGTATTCAGACCCGCTTAAATTTTTCACTCTTTGTTATATTGCAGTCATTTGCTAAAATCATTTAAGTTAATTTTTTTTCCTCATTAATGTACACACAGCACCCCATATTGACAGTGTATATATATATATATATATATATATATATATATATATATATATATATATATATATATATATATATATATATATATATAAACAGTTATTTTAAAATTTTATAAATATTTCACAATATTCCTATCTTTGTGTGTTTTGGTCAAGTAATTGAAGAACATAAGAACTCAAAAATAAACAAAATTTACTGACTATAAACTTTTGAACAATAGTGTAAGTCAGCAGAGGATCACAACAATAAATTACTATAGTTATAATAGTTTGACGACAAAGTCCTTTATAATTAGTCAGTATTTTATTTTAATATATCACATTACTGAATTTTAATGAATTTTATGATAATGTGCAAATTGATGAAAATGTACAAAAAAAAATCAACCAACCTTTTTTTACAGTAATTTTGTTGACAATGTTAATATTGTGCAATGTTTTATGTACATGACTGTGTATACATTTAATTTATAGGTACTATAAACTGAGAAGTTCAAGTATTATCTGTATCCTAATGTCTTTATTTGAATTTATTGTGAAGGTTTTTGAATAGGGTGTACTGAAGTTCACAGCTTCAGAGTCACTTGATCCTGAATGTTTCTTTTTGATTTTGTACGATAATTTGTTCCATTCCATTTGTGTTTTGCATCTCCTACAACAAACTTTTCCTTTATCAGTTTTAATACAGTAGAGTCTAAAATCAAATATGAACTGAGAATATATTGTTGCCTTTTTATTATACAGTTCCACTTAAAACCTGACATCCTTTAAAGATGGTCAGTACTTTAACAAAACATGCATGAAATAACCTTTTTTTTTTATCAGAGGGGAAGTTTATTTGAACAGGAGTATTATTCCAGCTGAGCTGTATCTTTTATAGTGATAATTCCCTTATCATGTCCAATCATGCCCATGTCCTGCCCTAGATGTAAAGCCTTTTTTATCAGCACGGCTTTTTAGATGCTCACCTCATTCACAAGTTCATGCCTCCTCTATTCTACTGTAAGCAATGTCGACTAACACCCTAGTGGTAAAAGCATTGGGAACATGTATGTTGAGAGCTACATATGGTGTGTTAAGAAAATAATAGTAAGCAGAAAAGAGATGCTGCCCTTTAGTTCTTGTCTCATGTGTGATGCTCTCGAGAGGGGAGTGGGTTCAGGGTGAGATGAAAAAACAGGTTTGAGTACACACTAAAAGTACGAGTGGCCATTCCATCGATCAGCACCACTTTTCCTCAAGTTCCTCCAACACTGAGGCACTTTATCGTGAGATTGCTGCAACGGGATTTCTACACAAAATCATCAGAGGTGCCACAGGGCACACCGCATGTCTGAAATGATCGCGCTTTCTCAGGAGACACGTGGCCTGTGCGATAAAATCAGAGTGCTTGACTCTTCAGGGCCATGAATGTTGGGTCGACCCATATGGAATTTCCAGCCGCAGATCTTCCACATGTCATTCATAAATTCCAGTGTGTCCCTTGCCCATTGCTTGTTTGCTTCATAGTTTTTTTTGGCAAATTTACATTCAGATACCAATAAAAGCTCTGTTTTTGTGTTTAATGTACAACATGGGCATTCAGTTCATATAAGCTGTGAATGCTCTGCATTAGGGTTGTGCCGATAGACGGTACTATCGTGTATCGACGATAGTCAGAGATATCGCCTATGGCTGATGCCTTTGAAGATAGCAAGACGAATCAAATGGAAAAAAAGTCATAACTGTGTATTTTGACGCTTTCTCAAATTTTCAAAGTCTGCTGAAAACAGTTCTTCTTACATTTTTTTTTATATTGGCAAATTATGTTGAAGGTAAACTTTGTTTAGCAACACGAAAGCAAACTAATCAAAATTAAGCACTCTGTAAACCTGATTAAGAAGTTACCACACGCCATAGCTGTATAGTCATTTTCCCCCTAAATTAGTGTAGCATACCAAAAAAAATTGTCAGGAAATCCTATCTGAGCCTGAATCACCCATTCATTGACAGACTGATGCTTTTTGGTATGCTGTTTTTAGGGGTGCAACGGATCGTAGATGATCCGTGATCCGTACGGACCAGGCCCCACGGTTCGGCAGGCATGTGATTCGCAGATTAACTGTTAAGTTTAACCATCATAGAGTGAAAGTTTATCATTTGCACGTGTTTTGTCTTGTCAATTTACACATTCAAGCGATTTTAAACGATTCAAGCGAAAGAGAACTCGAATCGGGACTCACACATTGTTTTCTGTGTGCACAGCCGAATCACGCACGCGAAGAGAGAAAGAGAGAGAGAGAGAGAGAGAGAGAGAAGCGCAATTCAGACAGCACGAGAACACTGAATCGATTCCTCTTTCACATCTCTTTGCGCTTGAACAAACACATACACACAAAGCTATGTTAAAATACCCATTTTGGCAACTATTCTGGTAAACAGTCAGTTATGTCTTAAGGATGTGAGTCAGTATTAGGTCCGTGCATTTGGTCTTAAAGAGACAGCAGCCTATAAATACCTGCTTCTGTCTGCTAATCAAACAACACCACAGCTTTAACAAATATTATTTAAGAATTTAACTTGTGCAGTGAGCACTATTGTGCTATTTTACACTTAATTATTATGTTTCTGCACCTGAATACTACTGTTAATGACTTTATTTGTAACTGTGTTATATTGTATTCATCAATGCTTTTCATTTGTAATTGTTCGTTTTGTTACTGACTTGTATTAGTTAAGTTAGTCGTTTTTGCTGTGGTATAGAAGTACTTAAAGTAAGCTTTTAGTAATAAATGAAAAGCAAACTTTTTTCTTTTGCTGATCCGAAAAATAACCGACCCGCGACTCAAACACCCGTAAAATGATCCGAACCGTGAGTTTTGTGATCCGTTGCACCACTAGCTGTTTTCAAAAGTGCTACAATCAGATTGCTCAGCTGCTACGTTACTTCCAGTAGTCGGGTGCATGGTTTTTTCTCTCTTTTTATCTGTCGAGGCACAAAATTGTGTTTAAAATGTACAAGGTTGATATTATTAGTGGCTGGAGTTGCCAAATTGTACCGACATAAAAACTTTTTTTTTTTTGTAAGTAAAGATTGCAATTTGTAAGTAGATATTATTGGAGTACATTTTATAGGAACATACTATTTTAGTGTTTCTGCTTCAGAATTTCATATTCAATTCAGTGTGTTACTTGACGTTTCTTTGTAATTAATTATTTTATTTTATTTTTTATCAAATTCTGAGTGAAAATTGTTTCTACACCAGTTATAGTGATAATTCCCTTATCATGTCCAATCATGCCCATGTCCTGCCCTAGATGTAAAGCCTTTTTTATCAGCACGGCTTTTTAGATGCTCACCTCATTCACAAGTTCATGCCTCCTCTATTCTACTGTAAGCAATGTCGACTAACACCCTAGTGGTAAAAGCATTGGGAACATGTATGTTGAGAGCTACATATGGTGTGTTAAGAAAATAATAGTAAGCAGAAAAGAGATGCTGCCCTTTAGTTCTTGTCTCATGTGTGATGCTCTCGAGAGGGGAGTGGGTTCAGGGTGAGATGAAAAAACAGGTTTGAGTACACACTAAAAGTACGAGTGGCCATTCCATCGATCAGCACCACTTTTCCTCAAGTTCCTCCAACACTGAGGCACTTTATCGTGAGATTGCTGCAACGGGATTTCTACACAAAATCATCAGAGGTGCCACAGGGCACACCGCATGTCTGAAATGATCGCGCTTTCTCAGGAGACACGTGGCCTGTGCGATAAAATCAGAGTGCTTGACTCTTCAGGGCCATGAATGTTGGGTCGACCCATATGGAATTTCCAGCCGCAGATCTTCCACATGTCATTCATAAATTCCAGTGTGTCCCTTGCCCATTGCTTGTTTGCTTCATAGTTTTTTTTGGCAAATTTACATTCAGATACCAATAAAAGCTCTGTTTTTGTGTTTAATGTACAACATGGGCATTCAGTTCATATAAGCTGTGAATGCTCTGCATTAGGGTTGTGCCGATAGACGGTACTATCGTGTATCGACGATAGTCAGAGATATCGCCTATGGCTGATGCCTTTGAAGATAGCAAGACGATTATTACCGTATTGGCCCGAATATAAGACGACCCCCCTTTTTCCAGATGTACCTTTTGGAAAAAGGCTTTTTAAAAACCAAATCTTGTTTTTTTTCTCAGTAGAACACATTTTGTCTTCAATTATTTTCATATTGCATATTTTTCCTATTTAAATTTTTGTTTTGAAAGTATGGTAAAAACTGGTAAAATGTACCAACAATCACATTTAAAAAATATACACTTTTTGATATACTATTAAAAAAAAAATGAATTAGGACATTTAGGCTATCCATCTAATAGTAGCCTACCAAAATCTTATTAACAGTAGAAGTTAAATCTTACTGTAGTCTTCAAATCTGAGTACTGTTTTACGTTTTAAAATCACAAGTCGTGACAGTCACGACTCATGCAGCTGTAAGCTTTTCTTTTTCTTTAGTTTTTACTCGCAATCTTTACAACACGCGTTACATTACGTACTATTGGAGTACATTTTATAGGAACATACTATTTTAGTGTTTCTGCTTCAGAATTTCATATTCAATTCAGTGTGTTACTTGACGTTTCTTTGTAATTAATTATTTTATTTTATTTTTTATCAAATTCTGAGTGAAAATTGTTTCTACACCAGTTTTTTTTTTTTTTTTAGTGTGGCTTCAAATGTTTGAAAATAGTTTTGTTTGAGACTCTTATATCAAATGGATATTCACAACTATATAATCCACTTTGTTTTCTGTCTGTAAAAATAGTAAGTAGTATACTTTGGACAGACAAAAATCCAGACATTTTATTTTATTTTTCTCACAAAAGGCAAGTTATTGTTTGCGCTGTTTCATCATTCCAAACTCAGATGACTTATTTTCTTCCATGGATAAAAAAAAGTGATATTTAGAAGAAACTTATTGCAGGTTCAAGACAGTTCAATAAGACGACCGCGTTTTTTCAGATGTATTTCCAAGAAAAAACATCATCTTATATTCGGGTCAATACGGTATTATGATTATTATTATTATTATTATCAGGCTAGTAATACTATCTATCTATATGATGGCTTATTTGTTCCATCATATTTTTCCCCGTGTTTTTACAGTGTTCCGCGTTATAACCAATCACACACGATTCTGTTGAGTTTATGAATGCAGCGGCCAATCAGAGCCGTTCAGATGAGTTTTGTTTTTCAGTGCGCGCGCATTGACTGAATTCTGCTCTCTTGCAAATTCTATAATCATAAACAACAAAGTGCAGATGTACATGCGATGTAAGTATAAGAGATTTATTCATCATACAGTGTAGACAGCTTCACTGATTATAATGGGAGTGCTTTTTAAAGTGCACAAACTCGCACTAGACTGAAGTCAGTGATGATGTTCTCTGATAATGTAAATGTTCTTTGCTCGTTTTCTGTAGCTGCTGTTTGAAAAACTGAGGAAATGTAAGCAATATAATTAATTTACAATGTGTCTATTAAACTGTTATCATGTAAAATACAAATTAAGTCATATCAAAAATATTTTATGACATGACTCTATGCTACTTGACTAAAAATATATAATGTGTGGTTAATAGATTACACAAACATTAAGCTGCCTTTAGCCTTACCCTGGAGTTGGTTCACTCTCTGGCTATGAAACTAAGTAAATAATTAAATAAATTAGCACAATAATATCATACTGTATATCGGTGAACTCACAGGCTGACGATAAAACAATATGACTATGGAGCATATCCCAACACTACTCTGCATACCCAAGCCATTTGAGAGAATGGGTTTGGGGACTTGCTAATTAATATTAAATTCCCTTGTCTTTTGAGGTGTAATTTACATAATATGTATGTAACTGTCCGTAAACTCTTTATTTGCCAACAATGGTAATTTTGTATAAATCTGTGCCCAGTTACGGAGGGATTCAGGTGAGTGGATCCACAACAGCTTTGGCGTTTACATTCTATTGCTTTGAATTGCCATTACTGTTCCGCGTTCTCATTGGTTTGCAAGTGGGCGATTTCATGCTCAAGAAAAGTTGCCTGAAAATTGCTTGACCAAGAGGAAAACTGTGTCGGTGCTGCTGGATCTCAATTATCAAACATCACGTTGTATTTGATGCAGAACTAATGCGACTAAATCAAATGGAAAAAAAGTCATAACTGTGTATTTTGACGCTTTCTCAAATTTTCAAAGTCTGCTGAAAACAGTTCTTCTTACATTTTTTTTATATTGGCAAATTATGTTGAAGGTAAACTTTGTTTAGCAACACGAAAGCAAACTAATAAAAATTAAGCACTCTGTAAACCTGATTAAGAAGTTACCACACGCCATAGCTGTATAGTCATTTTCCCCCTAAATTAGTGTAGCATACCAAAAAAAATTGTCAGGAAATCCTATCTGAGCCTGAATCTCCCATTCATTGACAGACTGATGCTTTTTGGTATGCTGTTTTTAGGGGTGCAACGGATCGTAGATGATCCGTGATCCGTACGGACCAGGCCCCACGGTTCGGCAGGCATGTGATTCGCAGATTAACTGTTAAGTTTAACCATCATAGAGTGAAAGTTTATCATTTGCACGTGTTTTGTCTTGTCAATTTACACATTCAAGCGATTTTAAACGATTCAAGCGAAAGAGAACTCGAATCGGGACTCACACATTGTTTTCTGTGTGCACAGCCGAATCACGCACGCGAAGAGAGAAAGAGAGAGAGAGAGAGAGAGAGAGAGAGAAGCGCAATTCAGACAGCACGAGAACACTGAATTGATTCCTCTTTCACATCTCTTTGCGCTTGAGTGACTATGGCTTTAAAAAAACTATATTCTAAGTCATCTGAAGTCATAAGATAGATTTAAGTTATTATTTAGTGATATCTTCCCCTCTGGTGATAACTGCTGCTAACTGGAGATCTAGTGTGACCAGATCACTGAGAAATGGATTAGTTCAATTTGTGAATGAATTGTTCTGTGTGATTTGTAAGTCAACCATTCAGTACCATCAGTGAATCAGATTAATCGGTTCATTGAACATAACTAACCCACAAGAATTATTTTTTTTTCACAATCAGTCATGCTACTATTTTATACAAAAGAAGAGTTGCAGGAAACTCTCATGAGCTGTAGAATTAGCATGACATGAGGGTGAGGAAATAATGACACAAATTCTATTTTTGTGTGGACTATTTCCTTAAGTGTCCCCTTACTTGTGTCCTTGAATAAAAGACATACAGGTGGGAGATTGGTAGTCTCAGTCATGCTGGTTTAGTGTGAGTCAGAGTAATTGGCCTCCAACCGGTAGATTCATTAACACAGAATCCAATTCCACTGACTCATTTAAAGTAGCAGAAATGTGTTGCATGCTATGAAGCATATCCTACACGTGCTTTCTTTACTTCTGAGAATTACAGATCACAGTCATATGATATAGAATCCTGAAGATGCTTATCCTCAGAAGATCTTGAACATATTCTGTAATGAATAACCCTACGTTTAATAAAACCTACCAGCTTTAATACATATACCTCAAAGCGTGTTAGTCCAAGTGTCATCCTCAATATTTAGAGCTCACCTCAAATGCTTCTTTCGTCAAAACCATATTTCCTCATCTTTTTTTATGAGAACGATGACTCGATGTTTACCGGGCAATTGCATACCCACACTGTTAGACATTTATGTAATTTCTACAGTTATTTGCTGTATATCACCCAGTATAATACTGCAGATTCTCTTTACAGTAAATAACTGTAATTCCCTTTGCATCATGGGAATTTTCTTTGATGTCAAACACCACATACAAGTGACTTACTGTATTTTTCTAAATTGCTGTATACTACTGTATTTGCTGTAACCACCTCTTTGGCGCCATTCCATTGAGGTTTTTTATTTTCCTCATTTCTTGCATTTGGATTGACAGGATTTGCAACGCCGCAACAGCTTGAGACTGTCTACATTGGACGGATTAAAAAGGTGCAGATATGCCAGCATAGAAGATACTCAGCATTATTTTTTGCATGCACATATCAATTTTTCATCTTGTTGTCTCCGAGCCCTAAAGAATGCCACAATTTGCTTCCCAGTTACAGTAGGTTATTTCATTTGGTTGTGGATGCAGGCAGTGATAATAGAGCACAAGTCAGTATGACCTGCCCGAAAACAGGCTGATAGTCACAGCTCCCTGATAACAGCATCCTTCTTTTGTGCCCGGTCTCTTTCCTCATGTTGCCCTGCCAAGATAAAGCCGTCAGAACATGATGGAAATCTAATAAAACTTTTCGCTGAAGAGAAGACATCGACGGTGTTACATTCGGTGTGATGTATTACTGTGATGCAGGTGTCAGAGTGGAGTAACAGCGTGTGACTTTGAATTTTAATGCTTGAGACGTTGACATTCGAGTTGCTGTTACTTTTGACTTGACTCAAACTTGTGTGTCAATAATATCAGCCTATGATGTAATTTAAAACAAGGTCCCACTGTTCCATGTCGATTACAGAGTGAGCTGGATTTAATTGGTGATGATTTGACAATCCTGGATTATTCAAAGCTCATCTGAGTGGTTGTCATAGCAACATGTCCTTAAGCTCAAACCCGCTCAGGAGCAGGTTTACGTAACGTAAACAGGATTAGATTGCTTGCGAAGGTGATGCTCAGAGCCCTGTATGCCGCTTCATTCTTCATTCTCAGAACAATATTCAACCAGAGGCAATAATATTTTAGTGTTATTACAATACGTTTTAGAATAGTTACAATTTACAATACCATTAGTACCAAAAGTATATCTGGCCCTTAAGAAATGATCATAATGTGTTTCCCATCTGCCTAAGAACTCAGCTTTAAGATTTTCTAATCCTGCTGGGAAAAAACAAAAAAAAAGCTGGTTGGCTGGTTTTAGCCGATTGTCCAGCCTGGTCATACCTGGTCAGCAGTCTGGTTTTAGAGGGGCTTTGACCACTTCTTTAGCTGGTCAGGCTGGGAGACCAGCTGACCAACCAACTAAAACCAGCTCAGCCAGGCTGGGAGACCAGCTAAAACCAGCTACTTCCAGCTTAAACCAGCTAAGGCCAGCCAGCTTTTTTTTTTTCAGCAGGGATAGCTACATGCACGTTACTAGCCCTGACACTGGAGAAAAAAAAATACACACAACCTGCTAAATAAAACCATAATTAAATTTGAAATAATGTAAAGTGTTATTACAATACGTTTTAGAATAGTTACAATTTACAATACCATTAGTACCAAAAGTATATCTGGCCCTTAAGAAATGATCATAATGTGTTTCCCATCTGCCTAAGAACTCAGCTTTAAGATTTTCTAATCCTGCTGGGAAAAAACAAAAAAAACAGCTAAAACCAGCCTAAGCTGGTTGGCTGGTTTTAGCCGATTGTCCAGCCTGGTCATACCTGGTCAGCAGTCTGGTTTTAGAGGGGCTTTGACCACTTCTTTAGCTGGTCAGGCAGGGAGACCAGCTGACCAACCAACTAAAACCAGCTCAGCCAGGCTGGGAGACCAGCTACTTCCAGCTTAAACCAGCTAAGACCAGCCAGCTTTTTTTTTTTCAGCAGGGATAGCTACATGCACGTTACTAGCCCTGACACTGGAGAAAAAAAAATACACACAACCTGCTAAATAAAACCATAATTAAATTTGAAATAATGTAACAGTTAACCTGTACTGAACTGGTCAGTGCCTTTTCTTTATTTTACTGCTTTGGTTGTGTTTCCTTGCTTTAATAAAATCCAGAAATATAAATATACGTTTAACCAGCTAAGACCAGCCAGCTTTTTTTTTCAGCAGGGATAGCTACATGCACGTTACTAGCCCTGACACTGGAGAAAAAAAAATACACACAACCTGCTAAATAAAACCATAATTAAATTTGAAATAATGTAACAGTTAACCTGTACTGAACTGGTCAGTGCCTTTTCTTTATTTTACTGCTTTGGTTGTGTTTCCTTGCTTAATCAATATACATTTTGATGATAAATTCTAAATATTTTGTATGTTTCTAGCATGTTTTCACTCATTGCTAGCATGATTTAGTATGGTGCTAGCATGTTTCAACATGTTATAACATGTTTCTTGCATGATTTAACATGTTGCTTGCATGTTTGTAGCATGATTTCGCACATTACTAGCATATTTCTAACACAGTAAATATGTCAATACAGTACCATGATTTAGTTCATTGCTAGCATGGTTTAGCATTAATTATTATTAGCCCTTGCCCCCCCCATGCACACCACTGGTGAAAATCAAACCATGTTTTTTATGCGGCAAACATGCAGAGTTTTAAATGTGAACTGGTGGATCAGCTGATAATGCATTATAAAAATCTTAGCAATTAAGAAGACAGTAAAATATATTTGTTATTTTATTAATATAATAATTGATTGATAATAATTGTTTCAGTTAATATAATAATTTATACTTTTTTAACAGGCTTAAATGTGAAGTTCATTTTAAAAAAGTATCATTTTATAAAACTTTTTATTTTTTGAAAACTTGTGTCTGAACTGTTAATCGTGCTTTTTACAGTCATTTTAATTGTATTTGTGCAGGTCCTAAAAAGGTCTTAAAATCTTACATTTTTGCTTAATTATCGTACAGAAACCCTGCTCTGGCAAAAAAACATAATTTCATGTTTTTAGGTATATCATTGTCCAGACCTCGGCTGGTGAGGTGTGTTCATTACTGGACCTCAGGCAATTTTAGTTGCAGACCCCTGCTTTAGAATGTTTCTAGCATGTTTCTGGCATTTTTTATCATGGCTAGCATTTTTAGAACAATTAAGTTGCAAAATAAATATTTTATATTTAATAGCCTAATAATGTTAAATGTACAGTATATCAAATATTTTTCATGTTATTGCTGATTACAGATTTGATTATTGATGTGCCCGGATAACTCAGTCAATATATTTTAATAATTAATAAACCTGTTTTATTACAATTTAATAAATCTGCATCTGTTTTTGAAGAACCAGATTACCTAGAGAGCCGTTAGCACAATTAGCTGATCTGGAATTAATCATATTATATCAGGTTTATTGTATAAAGTGATGAAGAACAGGGCCTACTCATTAGTTGACAAAGATCTCCTTTATGTGATATCTCTCTGAACAAACTATTGAATAATTACTGGAACTATATAGCTTTGAAAAGCAGTTTTAGGTTAAATAAAATCACTAGTTTGTTTTCTGAACCCTCTGGGGTTTGAGGGTGTTTTGGGGCCCTGGAGAAGTGTTGACATGCCCTGACATTTGTGCTTTTTTCAGTTTCTTATAAACATACAAATGGCAACATTCTGATTAAAAGCGACAAGTGGGTATTTAGCAAAGTGGTGTCCCATAGAGCCATCATTTTTGCTTGCCAATGCCAACCAGTAGCCTCCAGTGAAAAAGTCCATCCAAAGTTGTCCTCTCACATTAAAATCACCTACATGTTTGTTTAGAACTGTTTGGGACTGTTTTTGCTTGTAAATGGTAGAATAGTTATAATTTGCATATTGTAAATTCTGTACATATTTCTCTCCTGATTCAGATGAGACAACGTGTTTATGAGAGAGAGCAGTATTATGGATAGAGGAGCTGGAGGCAATGGTTTGAAGTTTAAAAATGTCTTGATGGATTTGTTTCTTACAAACACGCAGCTTTTCGCTTCAGAAGATGTTAATTGATGGACTGATAGTGGTGTGGATTACTTGTGGATTATTGTGATGTTTTTATCAGCTGTTTGGACGCCATTCTGACGGCACCCATTCACTGCAGAGGATCCCTTGGTGAGCAATTGGTGAAATGCTAACCTTAATCCTGATCAAAGTCTAGGATGTGAGAATGGTCTCTGATAGGACTCATGTCTGACAGGTGTTTGGCTTTTAATTTGTAAATTTAAAAGCACTGCATCATATTTACACATTGAGTGAGTGGGCTGGTGTTCATGGTGGGCTTAATGTGAATATTTTTGTTTCGTGCTGTTAGAGCTTAGGATGGCAGTGGCATTTCAGATCCATCATTAGACGGACCCCAGGTGGCAGGAGAGTAGTGTCACCACAGACTGATTCTGGGTCAGTGTATTTGTGGCCTGTTTGGATTAGCCTTGCTGATAGCATCAGAGCTCTAGAATAGCCTACCAAGAAGTATGATGAAGAAAATGTGTGGTTCTTCCCCTGTGGAGAGGAACCTTACTGTTAGTGTTCAGCTCATTAAATTTGAGACTGAGTCACAACTATATATATATATATA
>NW_015505778.1:107788-123835 GCF_001515645.1 Sinocyclocheilus grahami | reverse complement strand
ATTATAGTTAAACACATAAATATAGAGATAGATACATATATATATATATATATATATATATATATATATATATATATATAAAAATCTGACCATAATATTTCCTATATATATTAATAATTAATAATTTTTATTTTTTTTCTATTAATGTTCATCAATGTTTCACTCTATTTGATTGACACTGCTTTTGACAATGAATACGCTGATTTGGTGCTCAATTATTATTAATTATTATTATTGTTTTTTATTTTTGGTAATTGTTTTTTTTTTCTTTTCTTATTATTGGTATTTTAAATCCATACTGGAGTAATAGCTGCTGAAAATTCAGCTTTGCCATCACAATAATACATTCAATTTTAACATATATTAAAATAGAAAATAGTTGTTTTAAATTGTAATAATAACAATTACAAGATCAATTTCAAATGAATGTAGCCCTGGTGAGAATAAGAGACTTCTTGCAAAAATATGAACAAATCTTAATTATTCTAAAGTTTGACCAGTGTATACACACACACACACACACACACACACACACACACACACACACACACGTTGTGTTTCCATGTTTTATGGGGACATTCCATAGGCATAATGGTTTTTATACTGTACAAACTGTATGTGCTATTGCCCTACACCAACCCTACCCCTTACAGGAAACTTTGTGCATTTTTACTTTCTCAAAAAAACTAATTCTGTATGATTTATAAGCTTGTTTCCTCATGGGGACCTCAAAAATGTCCCCACAAGGTCAAAATGTACTAGTATTACTATCATTGTGGGGACATATGGTCCCCATAACGTGATAAATACCAGGTACACACACACACACACACACACAGTGATTATTACACATAATATATGCAGTATGCAGGCCTGTGCCCCAAGTATGCTTTTTATCTGAACAACATGACATCACTGTCAGTCTGTACATAAACATCTTTGCTTTTACGTGCTACCTTGCTGTTGCCAGCAGTTAGCAGAAAGAACTTTCTCAGACCTACCTTATTCCGAGTAGGGGCCCCCGGAAGCTTTGGTTTAATTCAAAGACTGCTTGAGGTGACAGATGAGCTCTTCTGCTAAGACTGTTGTTGAATTTCCCATGAGCTAACACAGAGGTAGTTACATGTGTCATGTAATACGCATGAATCCTGAAATAACAGTCCCAGGCCCTCTCAGTGTGGTTTCACTGCATCTCATCTAATAGTTTAGGCATAATACTCTGCTAATCCTCTACTCCTTTTTTTCCCATCTTTTCACTGGCCTATTTCTCTCTGTGCCCATTACATTAGAGAGCTCCTGCCTTTCCCAGTGATTTCACCTCCCCCACTCCCCTCGAAGCTTCTGCTCATGTCTGCTGGCCTAATGAAATGAGACTGTTATTGGAATGTATTAGGCCAGGTTCGGTCTGATCCAGGCAGCCGGCACGGATGCATTTCCAGACTGTCATGCTTGCTTTCATGAACAGAGCATCATCAATGGACTTAAGGATTTATCTTCTGATTGCTTTCAGATGGCAAGGTGGAGGTGACCAAGGAAGGCATGAAACTCTGCACCATGGGACCAGGGAAGGTGTTCGGAGAGCTTGCCATCCTCTATAACTGCACCAGGACTGCTACGGTACAGAGTGAGTGAGGAGAACAACAATGCACCTGCACATCTGCAATTCCAAATTGTTTAAGGGGTCATGAAACGTAGTTTCAGATTTGTATATTATGTTTCTCAAGGGTAGTTTATAAAGTTTGCAAAAGTTTTTGCAGCAAAAATGGTCTAGTATTAATAAAAAAAAAACATAATTTTCCATCCTTATTTTCACTCTCTTTGAAACCCCCCCCAAAAAACAAACAAACAAACAAAAAACTCTCAGGGGGTGTTACCTCTTACAGAAATGTAAGTAAATGCCCACTGTTGTGATTGGCTAACTTCATTGCACCATATAAAAGGTAAAATATATGCATTAATATGTTACTTTAAGTCATTAAATACCTTATCTCTCAGCTGAGTACTCTTATAGTTTAAACCATTGTGAGTTCGCCTATAAGAAGGGTCATTACAGTGTAACTCAAGACCAAGTCACAGTGTCCCTCTTACAAAGTCCCTCTGCACTTCGAAAACTGTGGTCTTCCACACACACAAGCATACATCACCGTTTCTCCCACATGAGAAGAGTTTCTTTGACAGGAGAGCCACAGCAACACACAGATGCAGTGGCACAGAAATACTGATGTAATGAGGTCAAAGGTGTATGTTTATCATGTAATTAAACATGTCTTTGAACGTAGTTGAACCAATCAGAATCAAGGTCTGGAAGGTAAACCTTCTTCCCACTGACAACATTCTGAAAGAGGGCAGCAGATTCTCCTCAAGAATTTGACAGTATTTTGCCCCATCCATTTTTCCTTCTGTCCTGACAAGTGCTCCAGTCCACTCCAGAGAAACACCCATCACAGGATATTACCATTACTTCCATGCTTTACTGTAGGAATGGTGTTAGCTGGATGGTGAGCTGTATTGGATTTCTGCCGGACATATGGTTTGGTGTAGAGGCCAATTAATTCAATTTTAGGGTGCTTTCACACTTGGTTTGATTGCCTGGTCTGGACCCCATTTCGATTGCTCCCCCTGTCCCTGTCCCCGCTGGACTGCGTTCAAATTATTTTATCTGGGTCCGAACCGCGGTTCATTTGCATCATCAAGCCAGCAGCCGTTTACCCTGTTGCTTAGTAACAATGGCAGAGGAGAAGTCGGCAAAATGCGTAGCATTGCTCTTTTCACTTTTGTATTAATGTTTTTGTACCATTGATTTTGCGCCAAAGCTTCAGTAAATAATGGTCTTACGGATGAACTGTAAATGCTCTAAAGCAGTGTTTCCCAACCGTTTTTTAGTCGCGGCACCCTTTGGAAATTTTAACAAACTTGTGGCACCCTACAAAATACATTGTGTCACAATATTTGAATTTCTATCTTCGATATGATAATTTGAAAAGTATAGATATTCGGTACAACAGGGAAGAACTGCAAAATATAATGTCATACAGATATTTTTAATATTATTAAAAAAAATTGTCCATCAATGGTGGCAATCAGTAGGCTAATTTCTAATGAAGAGACCAATTTATATGACAGATTTTAATGTAGGCTTTTATACATATGTAAACATTATTTAATTAGTATTATAACTAGCACAAATTTTTGCTCACTCAGTGTTTTTATTGTTTTACAGTTGGGTAATTTTGGTGCAGTAGCACGAGATAGCTTGATTTCAAACTTTGAATTGAATAAAAAATGACAAGTAAGCAGTCAGTAATAAAATAAGAACAAATAAAGAAATTACTAATGATAGCACAAATAAAAAATAACAACAGGCCTTCGAATTAAATAAATTGCTTTTTAGTTGTTCAGGTAGGTCTAACAGTAGGGTTAAGATATTTACTTATTTTTTACCAATTATCCAAATAATGTTTAGTTCTAGAAAACTATTATTATCAGAGGACACGTGAGCATAACAGTTAGCAGATCAATGAATGAGAGGGCAGCGTTACCAGAGTTGCCCATATACCTAGTTCTAGAAAACTATTATTATCAGAGGACACGTGAGCATAACAGTTAGCAGATCAATGAATGAGAGGGCAGTGTTACCAGAGTTGCCCATATACCACACCATGTTACAACACAATACGGCTATTGCAGACAGAAACAATACTGTACTACATCGATGTTTCCTGTCGGCTCAATTTTTGAGTGGACTTTGCTGTTCCGATGAGCATGAACGGTATACTAGTGGAGCGAATGCGTGGCGCGCACACGCATAGAGCGGGATAATACGCAGAGCGTCACACCACGTGAAAGTGAATCCTGAGCGGTGAACTAATTTTCGGCAGCCGAAATTTCGGTGCATCTCTAATTATTGGCGACATCAGAAATTGATATTATATAATAGATGCTTTTTTGAACATTTTAGTAATTTAAAAATATAAAAAAAATGATTTTTTTACACGGCGCCCCTGCTCTCGACAGACGGCACCCCGGTTGGGAAACACTGCTCTAAAGAACACTGAAGGTAAACAGAAATGCTCTCTGCTTGCAGAGCATCAGTCACGCTCGTCAGGAAAATGGGTGAAACACAAACACACAATTTTATCAAATAATTAATCATTAATAGCCGCTCACTTCCACAATTTGGTATGATTGCATTCATATCAGCAGCAAACCGTACCGGAGTTCACTTGAACCGTACCCCAGACCACCCCTTTTAAGCAGACTCAGGTACAGAAGACATCATCCGAGAAGACTTTCATATCATCCAAATGTACCGAACTCTGACGTCAGTCGAACCCGGGTGCGCACCTAAAGTGCTAGTGTGAAAGCACCCTTAGTCTCATCTGCCTTAGAATCTTCAAGGTGCGTTTTGGCTCAGTCGTGACTGCATGTGGCCTTTCTTGAGGAATGGATTTTTTCTTGCAACCCTCCCATACAAGCCACATTTGTGGAGAATGTGTGATATTGTTGTCACATGCACACAATGACCACTCTTTGTCATAAATTCCTGCAGCTGCTTCAGAGCTGCTGTAGGCCTTGGTCGCCTCTCTGACCTCCTGGCTCTTTCATCCAGTTTGGAGTGACGTCCTGATCCAGGGAGGGTCTGTGTTGTCCCAAATACCTTCCACTTCTTAATAATAGACTTCACTCTGTTTATTGGCATTGATAAAGCCTTTGCATTTTTTTTGTATCTCCTGACTTGTTCATGTCCACAACTTTATCCCGGAGATATATTTGACAAGGCCTTGCCATCCATAGTTAAATGTTTGCTTCAGTTGCACTACCAAGGAATTAAAAAGGCTCCAGGAAAGCTCTTTTCATGTTGAGTTAATCAAAATGACCACAGCTGAGCACAGTTGAAAGTCTGTGAAGGTGATCAGCTACACTTGATTTAGTTTGCATTCCATTTTTAGGAGGGGGGTGATCCTTTGACCAACTCAGTGACCTGTTGGTGTTATATATTTCACTTGCCATGCTTTCTAATGCTCAGATCTTTAGGAAGGCTATGCAAAGTTTTTGGAGTTGCAGTTTCTTTACATCCACTGACAGAACAACGTCTAAGTGGCATGAGTTGTTCAGAACACACTTCCTTGATTACATACGACGATGACACGTTAAGGTGCATATCGAGGTGACATTTTGATTCTCCATTTCATGACCATCTTAAAATTTTGTGTACCTCTTGTGCAAAACGTCAGTTACATAGGAGCACATGAGATTGCAAATATGCAAACATACATGCATAAGCATGAAAATGCACATGGAAAGACCCTTTCACTTTGCAACTATGCAAAGACAAACCACAATCTGGAGTGAGTTACCATGGAAACACATACACTGTGTTGTCATCCTTAACTTAGCAAGAACAGTTACTCTCAGGAGGGAGTAACCATGGAAACCACACACACACACACACACACACACACACACACATATTAGGGATATGTACGTATCTGTACATATATGAAGTAGCCTAAATAATCTGGAGTGAGTAACCATGGAAACACATACACTGTGTTGTCATCCTTAACTTAGCAAGAACAGCTACTCTCAGGAGGGAGTAACCATGGAAACCACACACACACACACACACACACACACACACACACACACACACACACACACACACACATACACATACATGCTTCTCCGTTAGGGATACATGTACATATATGAAGTAGCCTAAATTACTTTGCATACAGTTTTTAATACAAAACTGAAAATTAAATATGAGGCATGATCTTTTCATGATTTTTTTTATTGTTTTGTCTGTGCAATACATAATTTAAATATTGTCCTGTATTGCTCTCTTCATGTTTGACAAGGTTCATATTTGTTGTATTTCTAAAACAATATGACAAGCTAATTTGTATGCATGTCAGCCTGGCAAAATAATTTGCAAGCCTCACTTAATTTAATTATCAAAATGCACAATGCATAATGGCTCTGGTTCTTCCCCTGTTAAACCAGATGCAACACTGTGTTTTATTAGAAGATTCTGTATTTTTTATCTTGCTGTGTGATGGTACTTCAATCTTTGCTAAATCATTGTTATTGACACTGGTAGGGACGTTAGCTTTTGTGTGCCTAGCGTGAAATAGTGTGAAATATACCAGCAATGGAAAGAGGTGAGTCAGAATCTGTGTCTCATCTGCATCTCTTAAGTGCGACAAATGCCAGGCCATTTCCTCAGATTTGAAGAAAGACGCTAAGATGAGAAACACAACCACAAAGCCATTATTTTGTCATTTTAGCTTTTTGCCTCTGAGACAAATGCAAATACATGTACTCCCTTATCTCTCGCTCTCTCTCTCACTCTCTCTCACTCGCGCTCTGTTGTCTGTGCAGCAGCTGTTGCTTTATAAAATCTGATCAAACTGTTTTTTTTTTGCAATTCAGTTTGTCTTCCAGATTTTAAACTAGCTACATGGCTCTTTTTCCCCCAACATTTTGCACACATGCAATACAAGATGTATGGTAAGTAATATATGGGAAACAGGAATGGGCAAAACATATTTTAAGAATTGGTATCTTAATTGGAATTACATAAATTTTTGGAATTTTAATTTATGTGATTACATCATAATATATAATTACATCATTAATTTTGGCTGCTTATAATGCCTATATATATATATATATACATATATAAGATATTCTTTGTCTTATGCAATTACTTGGCATAATAAACAGTCATAATTAATAATTATTCAAATAATTTTAATATCCTCCAATGTTCCACACGTATAGCACTCATATGAATTTAGTATGGATTTCTTAAATTCAAATCCAAATCGCAAATCTACATCTTGTTTCTTATATTATCTAAAGAAACACAACTCAAATGCAGAGAAAAAAGCAAGGGGAGAGATCAGGAGAGAGGTGAAAAATAATAACGCATGAATACATCAAGGTGAGACCAAGCAAAATTGATTTAGCAATGCTGAGGTTCTCCCTGGTGATCTCTGAGCTTACTGATCTCTACACAGTGTCTAGTTGTAAACTACAAGGAGTGAGCTTCTCAGAGACGTGTGCTGTGAGTCACTGCTGCGTGAGAAGCACATTTATCACACCAGAAGTACAATAGATATATCTTAAACTATACACAGATGATAATACTTCTATTACAAAAACATTATATGATGAAGCAATCTTTGGAATGTGAGTCATGGAGATTTTGAATTATTCTACATATATAATACAATAAACAGGATGTGTTCTCTCATTTGAGAGATCAAAACCCTGCAAGTGACTGTCTTAATGAGAGAGTTGAATCCTTAAATCAAGCGATTCGTTTAAAAAAGCTATAATACATTTAACTTAGCAAACGACTGTACTTACAGCCTGATTGAATAATTTACTGGTCCATGTAACGCTGAGGAACAAAACACCATGTTGGAAGCTGTTAGCCCCGGCTGGCCCATTTAGCCCTTTTAAAATGTAATTTATTCCTAATTTATTTAGTAGAATTTTTAGGATCATTACTTCAGTGTCACATAGTCCTTCAGAAATCATTCTAATATGATGATTGACTGCTCAAGAAACACTTTATTATCAATGCTATTGCTGCTTAATATGTTTGTGTAAACCGTGATACACTGCCATTAAAAAAATTGGGGTAAGTTAGATTTAAAGAAAAAAAAAACTTTTATTCCACAAGGACGTATCAAATTGATCAAACTTGACAGTAGACATTACTAATGTTACAAAATATTTTTTTATATCAAAACATGCTGATTTTTTTTGCTTTCTTTTAATTAAAGAATCCTAACAAAACAGTAACAGTTTCCACAAAAATATTAAGCAGCAAAAAAATCTGTTTTCAGGATAATAATAAGAACCATTATTAGTAATTTAGCACCCATAATAATTAATAAATATAGATGCAAGCACCAAATTAAGGGGCCAAGCACAACGGAGGCAGAATGAGGAGCAAACATGGCATGGAGGATCAGACCAAACAACAATTAGCAATTAAAAACATTTTAAGGTGATTTTACTCAAACTGGCTGAAAAATCCTAAATGCAATCACTAATAATACGATTTAATGGTTTATCAGTTTATCAGTAGGTGACACTGTTACCAAATGATGTGGCGTGGTCAGTGTGAGGTGACAATGACACACATAAAGTTTGGTGTCAGTATGTCAATGCTTTGCAAAGATACAACCTCAGATGCAGTTTGGCAAGATGCCATCGAATTTGTTAATGTGGTATACAAAACAGTTTCACCTATCGACACGAAATCAATAGCTTTTGGCTGGCATGGTCTGAAGATGATTTGGGTTGAATTTGGTGAAAATTGGACCAACAGTCTAAGAGGAGTTTTTCAGTATAAATCAAAATGGCAAGGAACGACAGGAAGTTCAGATGATTATGGTATAATTGGTATCAATGGTATCAATCCAAGGAATCTAACAAGACCAGTCACATGACAAGAGGCAAAACGGTTTATAAGTTATTAGCATTTTTTGAAATGTCATTATTAATGGTTAATCGCTTCATATTAATGGTGTATCACTTTTGACCAATAGGTGGCACTGTTGTCAAATTGATGTGGCGTTGTCAGTGTGAAGTGACAATGGCACACAACAAGTTTGGTGTCAATATGTCAAAGCTTTGTAGAGATGCAGCCTCAGATGCAGTTTGGCATCATTCTAGCAAATTCTTTGATGCGTTAAACAATAACTGTTTTATATTTTTACACAAAATCCATCACCTTTTGCCGGTATGTTCTAAAGATGATCTGAGTCAAATTTGGTGAAAATTGGGCCAACGGTCTAGGAGGAGTTCACAAAAGTAGGTTTTTTGTTGTAAATCATGATGTCAGACAGGAAGTTCAGCTGATTGTGGTATAATTGGAATTGATGTTTTTGGTGGCACTGTTGTCAAATTGATGTGTTGTGGTCCGTGTGAGGTGACAATGACACATACGATGTTTGGTGTCAATATGTCAAAGCTTTGCAGAGATGCAGCCTCAGATGCAGTTTGGCATCATTCCAGCAAATTTGTTGATGCGTTAAACGGTAACTACTATATATTTCGACGCAAAATCCATCACCTTTTGCCGGCATGGCCTGAAGATGATCTGAATCAAATTTGGTGAAAATCAGACCTACGGTCTAGGAGGAGTTTTGTTCGACTCGGTATGTTGCACCAAATCTAAAGAGATGTAGTCTCGTTTAGCCAGATGACTGACAGGTGTGACATCTGATTCTAAGATTAAAAGAGACCAGTCTTGTGATTCTTGGCCAAACCGTTTAGACGTTATAAGCAAAAATAACCATTTTACATTTATCCTGACCACTAGGTGCTGCTGCGCTGAAACTGTGCAGGTCTTTGTCAAATTCGTTTACACATTATTCAAGAACAGTTTGACTAATCGACTTGAATTCCATAACTTTTTGCCAGCATGGTCTGAAGATGATCCCAGCCAATTTTGGTGAAAATCAGACAAACCGTCTAGGGCAGGGGTGCCCAACCCTGCTCCTGGCGATCGACTGTCCTGCAATGTTTAGCTCCAACCCTAATCAAACACACCTGAAGCAACTAATTAGGGTCTTCAGGATCACTTAAAAATTAAAGGCAGGTGTCTTTGATTAGAGTTGGAGCTAAACTTTGCAGGACAGTCGATCGCCAGGAGCAGGGTTGGGCACCCCTGGTCTAGGGTGAGTTAAAAAAAATTAGGTTTTTCAAACTATTAAAAATTGCAAAAAAAATTTTGACATGTAGAAATGTAAATTTTAACATCTATTTGACTTGGCATGAGCCAAGGAGTCAGAGTAAAAAATAATAATTTTGCATCTAAACTTTACGGTTGAAAAGTTATTAGCATAAACATGAGTGAAACTTTGAGCTGTTGGTGGCACTAGAGGGTTTGAGTTAGAGACTCCAAACTTGGTTCTATGGGCTGCCATAGACTAGAGCGAAAGAAGAAGAACGCCAACGATTCCAGTAGGTGTCTACGCACCTTTGGTGATCGGTCCCTAATAACTGAGCACCAAATTAGCATATTAGAATGATTTCTGAAGGATCTTAAATCCCAGGAAAATGGGGCAACATGACAGTCATTCTCATTAGACACACACACACACACAAAAAATATTATGCATTTGATTGATGGAAAAATTGATGTGGGTCACATTACAAATATCTTAACACGTGTTGTACCACATCTGTCTCATCTTGAGTGAATGGAAGTAAAAAAGTGCGGAAGATGACTCCCATTTGAGCCGTCATTAGCTCTCTATGGAGAAAGGTCCTATGATTTTAGCATCCAGACACATTAAGGGCATTAGCAGCTAAAATTCAGAGAGCAACACATTATCTGTCACTCCAGTTCATTGTTGCATCAAGTGCCATGAGTTGCTTGTTGCCATAGAAACCCTTCCGCATTGAATATTAGTGGTGAAATCCCCAGGGGAGATCGTTTCCCCCTTTGCTTTTTGGCAGTGTCCCTTTGCTCAGGTTTGGTATGGCACAGAATGCGACTTCATTAATACTGGCTTTTCTGATGGAAATACGTGCTTAGAGTTCAAGGCTGTTTAAGCGAGATAAAGCCACAGGTTTTCTCTTGGATGTAAAGCAGTGTTGCTGAAAGGCAAATTTATCTAAATAGGCATGTGCTTTCTTATGCAGCCTTTTGAGAATCAGTTTTCAAGTCAGATTATTCTTTTTGATAGTGTTGTTTCTTTCAGGCTTTTGTGAAAATGGGCATTTCTAGCTCCCTTGAAGTCATGGTTTGCTCAAGGGTGATGATGGTGCAGTGTTTTGTGATGATTTCCTTCCTCATTACAAAGTCAAAGCCTTTTCCAAAGATGATCGTTCAGGACTGCCCATTGCTTATAATGATCACAAGCCACAGGATTGTCTGATTCTCCGGCTATGATTTAAAGTCGCACTGCTATCATAATAACAGTTTGCTCTCTGCCAGACTGCCAGACTCTAATGATCCAAACAAGGATGACACTACTAATCTTTTAAAGTTGAACTAATCGGCACCACCATTATCACGTTTTAATGAGCTATTTTTTTCACATTTTATTGACACAAAATATCACATTCTTCTGATTTGTGAATTTAGTATCTTCTTGTGACCTTGAAGTTCCTGTAGTGCCCACCTTCCTGGTGTTCTTCAGTGTTAACAGCTATGAGTGGCTCATGTAGTAAAGTAAGTGGGCTGTTAGCCAGAAGAAAGAGTGGTTTTGGACAAAGTGGAAGTAATCTGTTATAGTCTTCAACACTACTGCAATTCAGGAGTGACTGTGCATGTTCATCTCTCCGGCAGTCCAGGAAGTTTGGTTGTTGAAAGCAGTTGTCACTCTTTTCACACCAAACTCTTGTGTGTGTAAAGAACTATATTTAGAGAGTGTTAGCCGTATTCTGCTCAATGTAGCAATAGATTATTTTTGGAAACCCAAGTCTTTTTACATGCTGAAATGGTAACCGATCTGGACACAGATTACTGAACCAATCACTGAGGCATCACAGCTCTAGGGTGAATCAAGGATATTTGGTTGGCATGGTGCAGTTTATCTTATTGCAAAGATCTGAATAAATGAATATTTTTTGTTTTACATTACTGGTCATTCACCAGCTAGACTATTGGACAATAGCCATGTTTCCATTCAAGAAAAAAGGTTTAATGCATCAAACTATTTACTGATGCAGCTGATGGAAATGGCATTTGGTGATAAAAGCGTTGACACAATCTGTTCTGTTTAACTTTAGTGCATAAATTCTATACTTCAGATGCTAAAACTCGGTTGAAAACACTTTTTGTTAAGAAAAAGGTTTTTATTGTAAATAAATGTTATGTCATAGCAGAATTAGCCTACATGCAGATTCCGCATTCACAATTTTGGTCCAGTGCCATTTCTTGGTAATCTTGGTAAGAACAGTGCAAAAATGTATGGAAACTCGCAATAAAATTATAATAATGGCTAATGATAATATTACATACAAGAGATTCTAAGAGGGAACAAATGCGCTTTCCTCGTAAGGGTTGGCGATAATATGTTGTTTTGAATTTTGTTAAAAAAAGCTTTCAATTTAATGTCTTACGTTTTTGAATTAATTACATTAATTCCATTTTAAGGGATTTATCAGTGTTAAAATACCACTTCTGTCCTCAGGTGAGAACAGAATGACTGGAGACATTTACAAATTATGTCTCATTTTTTGTATAAAATACATCTCTACAATTTTAAATCTATTGGCTGATGTCAACAACACATTTTCTAGTATGTTCTTCATTATCAAAGAGTTCTAGTCTCCGTCTTCCTTTAAAGGGGTCAGCTGCCTTTTTTTATTATATTGTACTGTTCTCTGAGGTCCACTTATAATGTTATCAAGATTTTTACCTAGAAAAACATCATACTTTAGCAGTAGCCTAATAGGCTATTTTCTGTCCCGTTTTGACCCCCTCATCAGAACGCTTTGTTTGAATAGGTGTGGTGGATTGTAGACTGGGAAGTAAACGCCCACCGCTATGATTGGCTAACAGTTGTGTATGTTTGACAGTCTACAGCCTTCGCAGATGGACACTGCGTAGTAAAGTAAGTGGGCTGTTAGCCAGAAGAAAGAGTGGTTTTGGACAAAGTGGAAGTAATCTGTTATAGTCTTCAACACTACTGCAATTCAGGAGTGACTGTGCATGTTCATCTCTCCGGCAGTCCAGGAAGTTTGGTTGTTGAAAGCAGTTGTCACTCTTTTCACACCAAACTCTTGTGTGTGTAAAGAACTATATTTAGAGAGTGTTAGCCGTATTCTGCTCAATGTAGCAATAGATTATTTTTGGAAACCCAAGTCTTTTTACATGCTGAAATGGTAACCGATCTGGACACAGATTACTGAACCAATCACTGAGGCATCACAGCTCTAGGGTGAATCAAGGATATTTGGTTGGCATGGTGCAGTTTATCTTATTGCAAAGATCTGAATAAATGAATATTTTTTGTTTTACATTACTGGTCATTCACCAGCTAGACTATTGGACAATAGCCATGTTTCCATTCAAGAAAAAAGGTTTAATGCATCAAACTATTTACTGATGCAGCTGATGGAAATGGCATTTGGTGATAAAAGTGTTGACACAATCTGTTCTGTTTAACTTTAGTGCATAAATTCTATACTTCAGATGCTAAAACTCGGTTGAAAACACTTTTTGTTAAGAAAAAGGTTTTTATTGTAAATAAATGTTATGTCATAGCAGAATTAGCCTACATGCAGATTCCGCATTCACAATTTTGGTCCAGTGCCATTTCTTGGTAATCTTGGTAAGAACAGTGCAAAAATGTATGGAAACTCGCAATAAAATTATAATAATGGCTAATGATAATATTACATACAAGAGATTCTAAGAGGGAACAAATGCGCTTTCCTCGTAAGGGTTGGCGATAATATGTTGTTTTGAATTTTGTTAAAAAAAGCTTTCAATTTAATGTCTTACGTTTTTGAATTAATTACATTAATTCCATTTTAAGGGATTTATCAGTGTTAAAATACCACTTCTGTCCTCAGGTGAGAACAGAATGACTGGAGACATTTACAAATTATGTCTCATTTTTTGTATAAAATACATCTCTACAATTTTAAATCTATTGGCTGATGTCAACAACACATTTTCTAGTATGTTCTTCATTATCAAAGAGTTCTAGTCTCCGTCTTCCTTTAAAGGGGTCAGCTGCCTTTTTTTATTATATTGTACTGTTCTCTGAGGTCCACTTATAATGTTATCAAGATTTTTACCTAGAAAAACATCATACTTTAGCAGTAGCCTAATAGGCTATTTTCTGTCCCGTTTTGACCCCCTCATCAGAACGCTTTGTTTGAATAGGTGTGGTGGATTGTAGACTGGGAAGTAAACGCCCACCGCTATGATTGGCTAACAGTTGTGTATGTTTGACAGTCTACAGCCTTCGCAGATGGACACTGCTGTGATTTAGGTTAAAAACGCATAAATACTCAGAACATATCAAACGATCTGTAATAACTGACAAAGCAATTACATTACTGTCGGATCCAATATAGTCCACACAGCATCGCCGTTTAGTTTCAATCTTTCTGAAAATCCTGTGTCGAATTGTGCCTTGTTTGTAAACGAATCTGTGGTAAAATGAAGTGACAGAGCTCTTACTGATGTGGTGTTAAACGTCATTAAAAATAAAATGAATCCACCTTTTCTTAATGTTGGGATCAGAAGGAAGGCAATGCAAAGACTGTGTTTTTCCACAACTTGGCACTGTACAGCGTCTTCTTTATCGTTTGGTTTCTGTGTAGACCTGTGTTTGCCTCTCTCGTTATTTACTCTACATGCACAAATCGGTGGGCGGAGCTAAACAGGCAGTGCTGTAGAAGCAGGCGTTGATCTCCTTCTGCAGAGGCGGGGTTTAGCCACACTATTACATCATAAAGTGTCACATTCCACAACCTGTCATTTTGGCAGACTGGCTTCAATATGAGCCTTTTTTAGACTAACGAGAAAGTTTTGAATTCTGAAACTTGATGTTTTTATAGTACAGTGACCTCTTACATGTCAAAAGATCAAGGGAATTTTGATTTCTCAGTTCATGACCCCTTTAACTCTTGCAGGATTGAAAGAAGTTCTTCACCGGGTTGATGAGTTCTGGTCTGCCAATGTGCATTACTGTGACAGAGCGCTTGATTGTAACCGCAGGTTTGCTAATGAACATAATGAGCGGTCACAGTCTGGAGTGGCTGCGTCATGGTGTGAAAAGGACATGTAGATGCTGAACTAGACCTCATGTCTTGGTCTCGCTTTGCTCTTCTTCTCTCTCTACACCTCTTGAAATGTTAGTGGAGGAAGACTTTATTGAGTCTGATTAGAGTCATGTGTCCTGATCATAATGTGATTTGTATGATTGGAAGAAGCGACAGAGTGTTCTTTGAACAGAAAATAAGTCTTATAAAACTTCTTGCTGTCACACCACTTTACTTTACTTTTTTTGCTGAGCAAGTCTGAGATGTATTAAGAATGTCTTTATTTTAGTTCCAGCTGCACAGTACTTATCCAAGATCAAAGTCAATAGATTAAACCTTCATCATATCTTCAACACCTCATTCTGTTAACGATATTATCTAACACTCTTTTTCCATATGTGTGAATATACAGTACACTGTAAAGTGACCTCTTACATGTCAAAGTAAAATACTGTAAAAATGCTACAGTAAAAACCTGTTAATTGGTTATCAGTAACTTTCCATACTATATACGGTGAATAACTAATTTCATTTAATGTAATTTTACTAGGGATGCACCGATACCACTTTTTCCAGTACACGCCCGATACCGATTCTTTTATTTTTGGTACTTGCTGGTACCAAGTTCCGATACCGATTTTTTTTTATTGCATTTGTAATTTTTTTTTATTAAATATTGGGTACAGAAACCAAAAGACTATGTATAATGTTAGTTGGTTAACTTCATTTATCAAATACAGTCAAACCAAAATGTATTCAGACACCTTCAACATTTCTCACATTATCACAGTTTATCCGCTATAGTTTAGAAAATGGTAATCAAATATGACAAGAACTCAAGAGTTAAACTGTGTCAGAACAAATTCAGCTTGATAATGTTAGATAACTTTGATAGAAAGGCATATAATGGATTACAATCAACCAAAAATGATTCAGACAGCTGTTAGTATGACAGTATTTACACAACTATCAGTACTTAGTCGGGCAGCCCTTAGCCTCAATGACAGCCTGTAGTCTCCTGGGCATGCTGTCATCCAGCTTCATGCAAACCTGAACTTCAATTTTTTTCCCAGTCTCGTTCTGAATAATTTTGGGTATAATTTGTCACAGTTTATTTTATTGTGCTATCTTCACTTACATAAATGAACTATAGTGTCCTGCACCCACTAGTAAAAAATATAAAAAATTATGGTCTCTGAATAATTTTTGGTTTGACTGTATATCCTTCGTTTATTTTCACACTTAATTAAGTTTTTGTTACTTTCACTGTTCATTTTTTTTGCTCTATGG
>NW_015505778.1:92609-107443 GCF_001515645.1 Sinocyclocheilus grahami | reverse complement strand
TTTTTTCATCTGAAATGTGCTGCGATTTATATTCCAAAGCCACTCATATAATGCAGAAACACTCAAGCAAGCAAAACACGCGCAACGCGTGCACGTATTTGTACTGGTGCAGAATGAGAGGGACAATTAGTACAGCACTAGCGCATTTCACACAGGCTGCTAGATTCACTTTCGCCAGAAAGTCGTGTATGCCTAAGGTTGAAAATAAATGATGTTTATAGTGAATGCCCCTATAAATGGTCTTATTTTTACAATTTAGTTTTAATCCAAATGATGCGTGTGCTAAGTGAGTGAACATCAAAGATCACACAACAGAAGTGCGTTCTCTCTCTCTCTCTCTCTCTCTCTCGCACTTTACCGTTAAGTAACTTGTGCATTTTTTACTTACTTGTTTTTGACATATCCGAATGAACTGCAAACTTTCCAGTGATGTCTGTGAGAGTTATATTCACTCGACAAGCTCGCGCATCTACGCCGCCGCGCACTCAATCCACTCAGCGTGCTTTGCTTATCAGCTCGCGCACATCAGCTATACAGGCGTTAATACTGAATGTTTAACATTATATTCGTTGCATACATATACTCCGTAGACATTCTTAATCTCTCATAACTCTAATTTTTTGCAACGATAACTCAAAAAACTCCAAAAATCGGTTCTTCCACTGCATTGCTACGAAAAACTTTTGGAACCTTCATTTTTAAGAGTGTAGCTGCTTAATTCTCAGCTCTATTCATACCTTATTCTGACATGCATTCGAGAAGTATGCATGTGCACATCAACATGTGCTGTTTCTGAGGGATGCATCCTTATGATTAAACCGATTAAAAATTAAAACATGTAGCTAATCAAGTCAGCTGCCTTTGATCTGGAAACGAGCTAGTGTAGATAGTGTGATATTGTCCATGGTCTGCTTTCTCTTCCTCAACGATTTATAAAGAACACCTCTCAAACATACTGCCAACCACTTAACTGCTCACATGGCTTGTACAGTAGCTCATGTTGTGAGGCCTGTGTTATATCAGTTCGCTCCTTGTAAAACAAGGGGAGGCAGGCAGAATGCGTCCCCCGCTAGGCAGTGCTGTAAACATGCCAGGAGCCAACCGAGAGGAACTAACAAAGGTACTCACACTGAGGCAGATGGAATCTCATGCACTGCGTTCATAGATTGTCTCAGCATCTGACGGCGCACTCATGCACCGCCCAGAACACGTTCGCTGGCTATCTGGTGAATACTGCACATGAAGATGCCAATAGCTGGCTGAATTCACCAGCTTTAATCTCTCTGAGTCCAGACCAATTTAAAACATTGCCTGCGAAACACACGGTTATGTATGGAAATTGTTCACAGTGGGAACAAGAGAGAAGAATCGGCCCTTTCACTGAGAGGGAGAGCATAAGAATGAGTGTGAAAGAGCGATATCCACTGATCTGCAAAAACATTAGTCTTGACCGTCAAACGACATCAGAGGAGAATGTTTTAGAGACACAGAGCGTGAACAAAACTACCGGAATTGTGCGAGTTTTTACAGCAAATTCACAATATCAAAGGCCAGCACTCAATCAAACTCTACAATATTTTGTTGAAAATCGGTAGACGCTAAATAAATTAGGTAGGTACCAACATGGACGGTAGCGTGATATGATAGTGTGTTGGGTCCATGGTAAGGGCAATTTTCATGATTACCTTATTAAACATATCTTTGTCTTTTATGTCAGATATTTACATTTAACCTCCTGAGACCCTGCATCCTCATATGAGGACATTATATTTTAGTGTATTTCTCTGAGACTATATACATGCCACGGTTTTAAGTCTGGATGTCCTGTACAGCGCACATTCAGGGCTTTTCAGAGATACTAAATGTTTGGATGGTTCACCACTCCCTCTCTTTGGTCTTCAAATATGTCTGATATTAATTTAGTGACACTCTTATGGAAATATGATACTATTTTGTAATTATCATTTAAATCTCATTTTTAAACTGTCTGTCATAAATCAACATCTCAGGAAAATGTTATGGGGTTTCAAATCAAAATATGACTTCCTGTTACGAAACAGGACGTTGATTTCATACATGTCCTCATATGAGGACACCGGGACTAAAAGCATGTTTATTACGCATTTTGGGAGACATAACAAATGAATAGGGAAATAAATTATATTTCAATATTCTATGAAATATTATATATTATTATGAAAATCTTGTCATTTATTACTCCCATTATTACACTTCTTTTTTCATTACAAGTTACCACAAAAACACATTAATATGCAAATTAGATTTCGTTTATATATAAATTCTATATAATGAGAAAACCCATTTATGGCCATTTTGCAGAAAGAAAAATGGTATATCAAATCATTCTGTTATAACATAGTTGAGAATCATCTTTATACAAAGTTTGTTAAAAAAAAATCCTGAAAGCTAAAAATGTATTGGTGATTTAAAAAATCAATTGTTTTTGCCTCTGCATGTTTATTCATGTCTTTTTATTTATGAATTGTTTTTAAATTGAGTCCCGATGTCCTCTACCGAGGACATTGCATAACTTATGAATGAAATATCATTAAAAAAAAAAAAAAAAAAAAATTTTATGCTCTAAACGACATGGAAAAAAATATTTTTTTTCCTAAAAATCTTTTCTCGGGTCTTAAGAGATTAAAAAAATTATTCAATCAATCAGAATACTATCATCTGTTGCCACTAAAATGCAGATCAATAGAATAGCTCATTACAGAAATATACTCATTACAGGGTAGGGATGAAATCATTGTCGATTATTGTCCTTAATATTGTAATACATTATAAACATTTGTGTGGAGAAATGGTATATTTTTAAACTGAGAACCATAAATGAATTGATTTTTCTTTCTTTAATGCTTTAGAAAATCAGTACTTCACATTGGATGTCTTAATGAAAAACAATGCGGTTATTCAAATTGGGCATATGTTTTATATACAATAAATGATATACAGAATGCGAGCAATGTTCCCCATCAATGAAGCAAACAATGAGTGCATCGCAAGAGAGTTATGCTCTTGCATGAGCTCCCATTATCAATGACATTCTTCAAGAATGAATTCATAGAAACAGAATTCGGTTGGAGGCAAAATTCCACCGTTTTTAGATGAGTTTTTTTCTTCCCCGGTGACAGATCTAAACATCTCTGACTGGCCATTGCATTCATATGCTCAACAGAAATGGGTGTTTTTGGTTATAATGTTCGACACTGCAAACAAAAACATGAGCAACTTGAGTATATCAGAATCTAATGCTGCAATTAACACGTTTTACCAATTTTTTACATTTCACTTTAATCATGACAGTCGTAATCGCCTTTATTGTGGAGGGGCATTTTTTGCCCCTGTATCTTGAATTCTACAAGTTACATTAATTTATGGGAAACGCTCCCCGTTTGATGTCCAATGTAAAATCTGAGTCCTGAAGCAAAACCCGTCGGTCCTCAAACTACAACTTATGGTGTTTGTCTGGCATATAATAGGTAAAAAAAGAGAAAAGCTGCAAGCAACAATTAGTAGAATCCATCTGGTAAATTAAGCTAGTGTAAAGAAATGGATGAAATTGAATTAATTACTGTGTTTGTAATTGAAAAATCAATCCAGAGGTCCAGATTTTGCTTTGTTTTCTCTGACGTCTCTCTACAGAGTCAATTATCAATAGACTCTTGTAGAACTGATGGGAGTTGTATAGTGGAAGTGCTGGATATTCATCTGATATAATGCAGCTCAACAGGGGGTCAGTTTATATTCTTGCAATTTCTCTGGGAGTCATGGGCATGTGTACCAAATGCGAATGATAAACCACAACCACTGCTTATACATATACCATCTTTACCACATCCATGAGAGTCAAAATCCACATTTATCACTTTTGAAAACTGTAGGGTGGATTGGCACAAAAGCAAAATGACTTGGCAAGCTAATTTGTTTTCTACGTCGGACATCTGTGTAAAAAGGAAAGCTCAGCTCTTAACATTAGAGTCCATGATTTTTTGCATTGCATTTAATGACTAGGTGACAGGAATGCTACAAATGTGTTTAAACATTGTGAATTTAAAAGATTAAAACATAAGCAAAAAGGTAAACAATCAATCAATCAATAGATTCATTGATTTTGCATTGCATTTAATTTTTAGATCACGAGAACTCTACAAATATATTTATATGTTGCAACTTTCTTAAAACATTTCAAAAAAGGACAAACAAGTTTATGAAAACTTAAATTAAATAGATCACAGGAACCGATCTATTTACATTTCACAATTCTATGTATTTTTTGTGAATTTATTTGAAACATTATAAGAGGACAAAGAAAAGAAAAAAACCTTAGATCCACTCGTTTTGCTTTGTATTTAATTTCCAGATAACATGAGTTCTAAAAATGCATTTAAATTGAGACTTTATGTAAGACATTACAAGAGGACAAAAAGAAAAACTTTAGATTCATTGGTTGAGCTGTTTATGAAAGGAAGATTTTTAAAGATTTTGCCTAAAAAGTGAAATGCTGCAAAATCTGCGGCTCTTCGAGGAACATTGACTCCTCACATGGAGAAAGACTCGAGGTAAAATGTGGTGACAGGTTTGATGTTTTGAATATTGCACATTTAACAACTAGTTTCTAGGCAACCATACTTCCCATCCATTCCAAAACGACTCTAAATGCAATTAGCCACAGACACTTCATGCATGCAAAGTTTATTGAGCTTTCACCATAGGGATCAAACGTTTTAGCTGTTCATAATGAGGAATAATAATAATAGGTCAGAGAAGCCAAAACACAAGCTCAGAGAAACTAGCTGCTCTACATCACTGTATTTCTACATAATGCTAAAATGACAAATATACTTGAATTTGTGCCCAAAATCTTTTTTCTCATTTATTCAGGTCTGTTTGGTTCTGTTTTAAAAATGTTTAGCCTATCAACTCACCGACCATTTGAAATCCTGTAGTTTAAGAATCCTGTTTTAGCACAGTGGTTGACTGAAATGCAAGTATGTTTACACTACAATTGTGTTGTGGTCTCATGCGTTAAAGCATTTTGTACCCTATTTAGGTGTGTATTTAGCACTGTCCCCATGTGGCCAAGTCACCCAATATTGATGATAGTACCAGGGTTAAACAAGGCCGTTTTTTTATTAGTCTTCCCCATCAGGGCTTCTAAACGTAAAAACTGATAACTGAATGCCACAGTTTGATAAACATGTCTGCTGTTTGAGATGCTCTACAGATATTGATTATGTTTCTGTGCAGCCAGACTACAGAGGATCTGTTAACCGTATGTTAGACAAGCAGTCTAGATTAATACAGATATAAAGATCTCTTCAGTTCATGGGTCACTCATGCCTGGAATGGAACCTGCAGCATTTGTAAGAAACGTAAAAACTGATAACTGAATGCCACAGTTTGATAAACATGTCTGCTGTTTGAGATGCTCTACAGATATTGATTATGTGTCTGTGCAGCCAGACTACAGAGGATCTGTTAACCGTATGTTAGACAAGCAGTCTAGATTAATACAGATATAAAGATCTCTTCAGTTCATGGGTCACTCATGCCTGGAATGGAACCTGCAGCATTTGTAATCTCAGAAATTATGGCCCTAAGCTGCACAACATTAAATCACTGTTTTTATTATATTCATAATATATATGGATCAGCGTTATTACAGTTAAATCACAACTAATACCAAAAAAAAATAAAAAAAATAAAAAAACAGAAAAACGTAAAATTGTTTTATTTCAGTATAGTTGACAGGAAGCGTTTCTTATTTTAATTCAGTTTATCAATGTGCTAAAATAACTAAAACAAAAAAATAAATAGAATACAATTAGTGCTGTCAAGCGATTAATTGCAATTAATCGCATACAAAATAAAAGTTTTTGTTTGCATAATATATGTATGCGTTCTGTGTATATTTATTATGTATACATAAATACACACACATACAGTATATATTTTGAAAATATTTACATGTATTTACATGTCTGTATTTGTATTCATATAATTTATATTATAAATACATATATGTAAAATATAAACAACCTATTTTTCTGAAATATATACATGCATGTGTGTGTATTTATATATACATAATAAATATACACAGCACACATACATATATTATGTAAACAAAAACTTTTATTTTGGATGCGATTAATTGTTTGACAGCACTAAATAAAATTAATAAAAGCTATATAGACATAAAATGACAAACATACAACAAAATTACTAAAACATTAAATTAAAATGAAGACAGATAATGTGAAAATAAAGACTAATTCAAAATATTAATAAACAATATTAAATCATGAAATCAAAGAAATGTCTATTAACACATTGAATTAAACATTCAATGTGTTTAATGGGGGGATCAACATACTAGTGAACTTTCAGTGATTTTATTTCACAGCTTTGTAACAAAAGCATTGCATCTGCATGAATCTATAGTGTGTTGAACAATAAGCCAGCGCTTTTTGGAGATGACGCTCCAGTGAGTCCAGAGTGAGACAATGCAGTGTAATCTGAACTTGATCGGTTTATTCAGGCGTTTAAAGTTGCCTTAGCTGGAATATATGAAGTCCTGAATCTCCGACACAGTTGAAGCGTGCCATCTGTTTGCCGTTCAGATGGATTTCCAGGTGCATGTGCTTATGAGGCTGCACCTCCACTACATCATCTCCCTGGATGGTAATTACGTCTCTGGTGTTCATTGGAAATTCACCACCAGACAGGACTGCAGGTCACCAGATTCCTGTGTAGTGGTTCAGCTATCAGACTTCACTGCACTGCTATTTAGTGACACCGCTGCCTAATTTACAGCCTAACTCAGACTGATCACAGCAGATTGTTACTTTTGGTTATGAGCTACTGGACTTTAGAGTCTAGAAGAGAGGCAGCATTTTAAATTGAGAATTGTTAAGGTATTAAATAGAATTTTTAAAAATAATAATATATTTTTATGCTTTATAATCCAGGCCGTTGAATGCTTGAATCTGCATTTATATTTTAGGAAGAGGGAGTTGATTTTCTTTGGCAAGTCTTCCATGAATAGAATGAAGAGACACTGAACTAACCTCAAAGTGCCCGAATGTTACTCCCCAGCATCACACAGTCCAGCAACCTCACGACCAGCTGCCTGCATGGAGGTTATTGCATGATTCGGGAGACTGCTGGGGAAAGTGCTTGCATCTCCCCGAGCATGTCTACGGGTGGGAATAAGTTCTCTGTATATCAAAATGTCGTCCATACCTCTGTGTTTCTTCAGACAGCGAGAAAGAGGCTGTGCCACAGGTCAGCGGTTAAATGCTGGATGCAACTCAGCTTGTTTTGCTTATCTAAACACCACAGGAAGTGCACCGAATTGTACAAACACACGCCTATAGTGTCTGCATGTGTGCGTAAATGTGTATTAGTCATGCTCAGAACAGGAGTTAAAATGTATATCTTTACTGACAGGAAAATGTATACCTCTCAGCTTCTCAAACTGTTTTCTGGAGTTCATAGCACCTGCTCTGGCATGTTTATGCTCTTTCTACATTTGCAGTAGCACATGGATGGTTCTGACAGACTGTCAATGTGCTGAATTAATTATTGCTGTAGTATCAGGCTGGTAAAGTTTGGTACTTCGAAAAAACTTTCTAATTGAAACTAACAATTAGCAATTAGTATAGTGCCCCCTGACTGAATGAATCATTAAAAATAAGCAATGTGAAACCATGCACTACAGTGATGCACTACAACTTCATGTCATACTTAAAACCACATTAATCGTGATAACATTACTGTAAAGCAATAATTTGACACCAGTGTTTGATAGGTAGATACATGCTCTGAAATATGTGATATGCATAGTCACACTGCAGTAAAACAGCATTTTCTAATGCAGACAGCTTTTATTATTATACTGTATTCACATTTGTAATGTGTTTATAAGTTTTGATGTTGATTAAAAATTAAAAAAAAATGTAATGGTCACATTACTTACATCAAATAGTTAAATTTATTAGTCAGTTCAAGTCATATTTCTTTATAAAGCACATTTAAACACAACAGACGTTGACCCGAAATACTGTGCAATAATAACAAAGCTTAGAAAGTGAATTGGAAAAAAAAACAAAAAGAAAAGCACTGATAATCAGAGGTGGAAAGTAACGAATTACATTTACTCGCGCTACTGTAATTGAGTAGCTGTTTTCTTGTACTTCTACTTTTTAAAGTAATTTTTTAAATCTGTAATTTTACTTTTACTTAAGTATATTTTGTTTGAAGTATTGTACTTCGCTACTTTTTAAAACATTAATTACTGAGTAAAAAAAATTAAAAAATCGCTCCCTGGACACTACTGCAGTAGCCTAAATAATGGGCAGGAGAGCAAACTGGCGGTAAAATCACAAGACAGGCGTTATGGTGCAGACCCAGCTAAAAACGAAACCCCGTCGTATTCTGCTAAAGTTGAATTCGAAGGAAATTAAGTGAATCCCTGGCCATATTTATACTCTATTATGCAGTGTAAGCTGTGTTTTCCCTACGGAGACCAAACTAGCAGCTTATAAAGTCTCGACATCAACACTTGCATCGTTGCATTGGTGGTTAAAATGAAGCTTTGACTGTTTAGCAAGAGGTTTTGCACAAATTAGCCAAAAAGACAGTGGTGCAAGAGGTTTTGCACAAATTAGTCAAAAAGACATTGGTGCAGAGTGTGCGATATATATCGTCTGCGATAATATCGGAATTGTTGTTTTAACAATGTGCGAGTTGACATTATCAGTATTTTGCCAAAAACCAAACAAAACACTCCTACGGAGTGCCGTGAAGTCTAGTAGATTAGACTAGTGCGCGCGCGACCCGCACGTATTTAGAGTGCGTTCTTTCACTGCGTGATTCAGTCTGTTAAAATGCATTTAGAATGATCACAAAATTGAAGATATAGGGGCAGAAAATGTATAGATTTATATCATTTCATATAGTAAATCAATATCACACGAAGAATGCCGTTTATTCCTCCAAAAATCAGCATGATTACATATAGATTTACAACAGTTCAATAAACAAGAAGTTAATTAAGAGACATGCGTTTTAGACACCATATTGCCTGTTTTGCTCTGTTTCTACAACAAAAATAATTCCAAACACAGCCACCATAGCACAGTTTGGCATCTCTGAGCAACGTGACGGTGTTTTGTTCCTGAATGAATCAACCGTTTAAGTGATTTGGTTCAATCGCAATGACTCACTTATTAACAGTGACTTGCTGACACCTACTGGCGGTTTTAATTTCACATTTAAAGTATCTTTTGATTTTTTTTCCCCCTTATAATTTCAAATGAGTATTCAACATTGTATGTCTTACATATCAAAACATTATTTCTGCATTTGTAACTGCAGGTTAAATGCATTCATGTCCTGCATTAAACAGTGTGTAAATACATCTAAATGCCACTTCCGATGAAGCTTCTGTTTTTCCATCTGCATTGAAAAGATGAATTTTGTTGATACTGATTTAATTTGCCGGGTAACAGCCCAAATGCTTTATTATTCTAAATAACTGATTCCTTTAATTAAAAACAACTAGTTTGAGATTTATAGGCCTATCCCAGGGGTTTTAAACTCAGTTCCTGGAGGGCCGCAGCCCCAACCTTGCTCCAACACACACACCATGTAGTTTTCAAATAAGCCTAAATGATTAGATTTGCTGGATCAGATGTGTTTAATTAGGGTTATATCTAAACTGTGCAGGGCTGAGTTTGACACACTTGGCCTATCCCATTTTTGCCTCCCTCCCACTATTAATATTTAGATTCCTTTAATTAAAAACAACTAGTTTGAGATGTATAGGCCTATCCCAGAGGTTTTAAACTCCGTTCCTGGAGGGCCGCAGCCCCAACCTTGCTCCAACACACACACCATGTAGTTTTCAAATAAGCCTAAATTATTAGATTTGCTGGATCAGATGTGTTTAATTAGGGTTATATCTAAACTGTGTTTGACACCCTTGGCCTATCCCATTTTTGCCTCCCTCCCACTATTAAAATGTAACCAAGTAATTCTTACTCTGAGTAAATTTTAAATGCGCTACTTTTTACTTTTACTGTAATGGTACTTTTACTTGAGTAGAATATTTTAGTACTCTTTCCTCCTCTGCTGATATTATATACTATATTGTTATAATATAAAATAATACAAATAAAAAATAATAAACAAGGAGGGCATTTTCCATCAGGGAAAAAAATGGGGGGAAAAAAATCTATATCAAAGGACAAAGAATAGAAGTTGGCCTGATTAATATAAAAATGAATAGGTTTTTTTTTTTATCAAGTAATACAGTTCATAAGCCAAGCAATGTGATGCATAAATATAAGATGTATATTCACGGATATGCTTTATCAGCATCTTTTACAATGGCTTTAAACACAGCTCATCCAATCAGAATTTAGAGTCTGAATTATCCTTTTGCTGAAAATATTTTTTACTCGTAGTTGTGGTGTAATCACTGTAGCAAACAAATTTGAGTGGCTTGTAGCTTGTATTAAATGCCAGCAACAACAATATGATAAAAGACATACATTTTCAGTAAATTAGATGTATTAGTAATAATAATCAGAAAACTGTATATACAACCCATTAGCCTAATTGTGAGCCAAGCAACATAACGATCAAAGAGAGTTTTAAAAATTGTGATTTCCAGGCCTGGAAAAGTCACGAAAACGGATAAATCATACAAAGTCATGGAATCGTAAAACATCAAATATTGTACGTACATTTTTCTTTAAAATATTTCATCACCCGCTCCTTGTGAGTGCAATCTCTGCAAAATATCTCCAGTTTTCATGAAAGACCGGATGAGTCATGGAAATGCATTAGTCAAAAGTTGCGGAAATCCTGAATGTGAAATTCGTCTGATGTGCGGTCGCAGGTGTGTGCGTGTTGGCTATTTTACAAAAGCTGTGAACACGGTTCCTCATCACAGTTTAGAGCCATACAATGCAGTTTGTCCTTTGCTATAATGAATAAACCTGGACATACACTGCGTCCGACAGGATCCTGCCATCGCGAAAGCCTGTTTGTCTTAAGAGACTAAATGTAAGAGGAAAATTGTGAATTATTGTGATGTTTTTTTATTGGCTGTTTGGACTCTCATTCTGACGGCACCCATTCACTGCAGATGATCCCCTGGTGAGCAAACGATGGAAAGCTACAATTCTCCAAATCTGTTCTGAAACTCATCTACATCTAGGATACATTTTGTCCAATCAGATGCCCTCTAGAAAGAACATGCTCCTCCCCCTAAGAACACGTGCCTCTGATTAATAATAGCAAGTAGCATAACATGGTTCTGACTTTTTTTAAAAGAGCTATTTAGTTTAATCATCACAGGACTAAGCTATTAAAATGCATCATCATAGGAATAAAACTGCATTTGCATTAAAAAATGAAGTAAAAAGGAAGTCATTGCTGTGACTAGGTGGGCTTTTAGATGTTTTGATTTGATCAGAGGTACTTGGCCTAAAAAGTTTGAAAACCAAACGACTGCTTCTCTGCACAGGAGAGATCATTGACTTTCAGAAGCAATAAATACACTTGGGGTGTTTGTCAAAATCAATGAAAATTCCCTCATTCTTGCCTTGGTAGAACAAAACTGACATGTGTTATGATTTATTTATAGAATTGCACAGGGTTGTAAATATATTGTTTTTTTATGCTGCTGTTTACCACACGGAGTCACATCTTTGTAGTGCTCAGACACAGCAGTTTGAAAGAAAAAGAATATAAACAATCTCAATTTGGGCGGTGTTATGCAAATCTTCCCACACAGTGACGTAGACAGGTGGGGGCGTGTTCGAACGAATCGTTTTAGGAGGGTGTGGACGAGTCTTAAATTAAAGTCTGATTCTTTCTTAATATGGAAGGAGTCTCTTTCCAATCCCAGGAGAACAGGAGAAGCATCATCATACAGCTGAATGTTTGAATCATGATGAAACGAAGCTATTTCTTGTGGGAAGGAGGTTGAGGGCTGCTCTTCTGTGACCTGCATGAGTATTAAACCTGAGGTCTCTAGAGAAGAGCCCTGCCAATCATTTCTTGGTGGCGATAGTTGTTGTAGAGGATTCTGGGAAGCCGCAGGGTTTTCTGGAGAGTTCCTCTGAATGCGACTCACTGATGCGTCTCAGAGCAAAAGCAGCCCGTGTTTGTCGTATCCTCTGGCCGTTTAGAGAGGTTACCTGGTAACCGAATGTTCTAATCCACGGTCGCACAGCCATGAAAATACATTTTGATGACAGTCATGCTGTTCTAATGCATGCTGGTTAGTTTGTATGCACACAATGGAGCAGTGAGTCTGCTTTACTTTCAATGCATTCCTTCTGTTTTATTTAAAATTTTGCTGAATTCTTTCTCATGGATGAGCACATCCGAACCATTTTCTCATATTAAAACAAATGCTGTTGATTTACCACAGAAAATTACTTTGACTCGTCCTTCAGCTTGTAAAAACAAATGAATGAAAAATGAATGCTGTATGCAAATCAATGAAAATTCCCTCATTCTTGCCTTGGTAGAACAAAACTGACATGTGTTATGATTTATTTATAGAATTGCACAGGGTTGTAAATATATTGTTTTTTTATGCTGCTGTTTACCACACGGAGTCACATCTTTGTAGTGCTCAGACACAGCAGTTTGAAAGAAAAAGAATATAAACAATCTCAATTTGGGCGGTGTTATGCAAATCTTCCCACACAGTGACGTAGACAGGTGGGGGCGTGTTCGAACGAATCGTTTTAGGAGGGTGTGGACGAGTCTTAACTTTTATAAAGAATATCTCTTTGGGTTTGAGACTTCAGTCTTTGCAACTTTAGGGATCTTATCTATTCACGAACAGCTTGTAACACTCCAAAGAGAAAGGAAAACTTGAAATCACATCATGTGACCCCTTTAAATAATAATAGAATGCTTGTAATCTGCTGTGTATTTCCATACACGAGTTTATGTTAGGGAAAAGGGAGCGTTTACTGAAATAGTTTGGAGAGGCAAAAAGAGAGCGGGAATACAGGAAAGAGATGCTTTGAAAGACTGTTTAATATGCAAGACATGAGTGTCACTAAACCATATCAGATGTATTATTGGCTTTCTGTCTCTATATTGCAAGTCTTTTTCTCTTCTGAAATGGAACAGTATGCAAATGTGATTTCCTTTCATGGAGAAATTCATTGTTTTTTCAACATAACTATCATACAAAGGAAAAAATAAATATGGTGGTTGTCCTGGCATGCAGGATAATTTAAGAGTTTGACCCAATGCAATTCATTAGATGCTACTGTCAAGTGATTCGTCTGGGCATGAACTCACAAAATGTATTTTCATGTTATATTTGTTTATTTAGAAAAATACAAGTTTTGTTTCGGAGTTGGTGAATTTGACTTTATAAATATAAAACAAAAATAAACCAATTAATTGCGTTAAAAGTTGTCATTAAGATAGCAATTATTTCAATAATTGTAATGGTAGATATCACAGAATAAAAATGTAATTTTAAATCCACCCATAATCTTCCTCCCACAAAAAAAGTCTTATTAATTTTCAGACTTTTTGTTTCTCAAGTGGTTTGCTATAAGAAGCTAACCAGTATTGTGCTTCAGTCCCCATCATGTTCATGGCACATCAACCAGGAATTACCAAAGACAGTAAATAGGCTGTGGATTTCTTAGAGGTTTTTATCATTCGGTCACAAAGGCGCCTCACTCTTAAGTGTAATCTATATTTTGCAGAATAACTTAACCAAGTAAATTAGTGTAGCATTTAATATGGTTTACAGGTCAAGTAATACATCTTATATTACAGTTAGTGCATTTGAATTCAAAATATCGCATTCACTACACCACTGCAGCTGCTCTCAAGGGATAGCTTTAATTTGTTATGGGCATGCAAGCCTCATATTCATTATTTTAATTGAGTAAGTGTATAAATCTGTTGCAGTGGATGAAATAACAGAGATAGACGTTCTGAAATGGGCCAAATAATTGCTTTGGACAGCATTCAGACATTAGTTTGACTAAATTTCCTTCCCTCAGTCTGATAACAGGTCTCTGTTTACTGTATACATGCCTTTCATTGCTGTGACATCCTTTCACAGGCCTCTTTTATTCCTTAGCAGCTTTTGAGTGCAGTTTCCTATTTATTTATCTATCATTCAGTTGTGTCGCCTGAGCTCCATTTTTCTGTGAGAGATCCATGCAGTGAACTCCTCATCTCACTGCAATCACACTAGACAAACAACTATATGTTTCCATTAGTAATTGCCTCAGATGTGTCTGCTATGTTGGAAACAGAATTTGCAAGTTTGTGTGTCAGAATTACTCCTGTTAGTTCAATTGAATTTTTTTCCCCCTTGTATTTGGCAGATGCTTTTATACAAAGCGTCTTACAGTGCATTCAAGGACTACATTATTATGAGTTCCCACAAACCCATGATCTTGGCTATTTCTTTACTGTTTGAGCTACAGGAGCATAATTATATTTTTCAGTAGAGTGACAGTATAGCTTAGCTAAGAGTTTTTCCTCACTGATTTTGTACTATACACTACCAGTCAAAAAGGTTTTTGTTGTAACATTTTTTTTATGTTTTATGCTCACCAAGGCTGTATTTATTTGATCAAAACTACAGTAAAAACAGTAATATTGTGAAATATTATTAAAATCGAAAAACACTGTTTTCTATTTTAAAATGTAAATTAATTTCTGTGATGCAAAGCTGAATTTTCAGCATCATTACTCAAGTCTTCAGTTTCACATGCTCCTTCAGAAATCATTCTAAT